>NW_027395723.1:0-209036 GCF_047715665.1 Aspergillus karnatakaensis | reverse complement strand
CCCCCCCCCTCCCCTGCACCTCGCAACCCTGCCAGCAAATGAAAGTCCGTAGTTACCAGGATCATTGATGATTGGGGTGGGTTCCTCGCCTAGAAGCTAGAGATCACTGACCTGCCTTTCCTTTGGATCTTTTTCCTTCTTCTCTCTTTCTTCCCTGCTCTCAAGCTGCAGCTGCCATCAACGATTTTCTTCTCTCTGGCGCCCTGACATCCGGCTGAGCACCTCCAAAGTCTTCGGCTGTCGACGGCTGTGCTTGAGCCCACTCCACTGCAGTTGTTACCTAGGGCGAATTATTACCACCACAGGCTGCATCCTCACTCTCACCCTGCCGTATGGGTCTGGACTCTGGACTTTTTGGATCCTGGAGCCTCTGGGTATAATCGATCCACCGCGCCAAAACAAAGGACCCGAACAGCAGTGAATAGCAAAGTCAATTAAACTGGTCCAATCTGCCCTTCTGCCAGTTCCACAGACCGAGGAGCCGCCTTCCAGCCATCTGCGTATTGGTTATGCGTCCACTGCTCCTAATCTGTGACCTGCGGATTTTCTACTTATATATTGCTTCCCTCACTCCTAAGCACCGTCCTTCAGTCATCTGTCCTCGAGCTACTATGGCTGCAAGAGTTCCCTTACTCTAGTAGCTAGACTCTTGGACCCGTTCTGTCTCTCTTCCAAGTGTCACGCTGTAGCAGATCCGGAACTACTAGCTCAACCAGTTGGATTCTGACCCTGTATCGCCTCTCGGCCAACTCAAATCAGCCTTGTGGTTCGCACGGCTCTCCTGGTAACGTTACTGCAAAGACAGACGGAAAGGCAAATTGGGAACTTTCGGCGCCTTGCCTTCCACTTCCTCGCCAATAATATTGGTTCCGACGTATGGCCAGACATTATCTTCGTCAAGAGTCTGCTTTCAACTGTCTTCGCTCGGCTTGATCCTACGATATCCTAATATCTAACCGCTCCTTGATTGTTGATGAGGCCTCTCCGCTTCCACCAGCATCAAGATAAGAGGCATTATTACAGTAGCTGGAATGCATCTGGGTATGTGGACACTTTTCTTCTTCTCATAGAGCAAGACCTGCTTATTGTTGATTATTGTGTTTCTACCATTAATCAAGGATAGCCAATTCTGTTCGTTTCTCCTGACTTAGAACGCCCACTTCCTTCTGCGCAAAGTTGCTGATTTCGGAATCAGGCCATCAGGATAACATACATCTTGCTGGCCCCGCTTACAATCTTCTAGCCACTGCTCCTCAAAAGCAACTCAGCCGCTCGCACCCTGGGAGCAAACAGCACTATTGAGATAATAGGCCAACGTTCGACAGTTACTCCCGATACACACCTTGGAAATTGATTCTTGTTACTGGCCGCGGTCAGTTAGGCCATTGCTTCTCTCCTCTAGGATCTGGGATTTGAAATCTAGCTAAGATGGATTCTGGATTCCAGCCATCATTCATGCCGGACTCTAGCTACATCAATTTTGGAGTGTCAAGCGTACCGACGTCCAGTGAGTATATCGACCTCACACTGCCTGTATTCGACCCATCACACTTGTACGAATATGTGCCATCGAGCTCGAGCAGTCAAAGTATGAGCATTCTCAATTTTAGCCATGTTGGCTAAGCTAATCTTTTGTTATCCTGTAGGTATACCCATGCCGCCATACGAGAACTATTCTTTGCATAATACAATGCCAAGTATGCCTTACTCCAGTCTACCACCAATGACCAGTGCCAGCTTTGCGGATACGCGGAGCATGGTTGATACTACTCCTACGTCTCTCGCCAACACAGAGGCTCCCGAGAATGTCGCACGTCAGTGGTCCAACTTGGCGCAGTCTTCGGCTGAAAATACACCTGAGAGCTCGTTGCCTATCACACAGTATTACTTACCCACAGCCTCTCAAGCGACACCACCAACAGAAACCCAATATGTAATGCCGCCGTTTTATGTCGCCGAGTCTCAACAAGTGCGGAATCGCTCAGCCATCCCCCCTCCCTCCCACTTAGCAATTGCAGAAACGCACACAGCCAACTCTGGCACAGCAATTCGACCACCTCGCAACTCACAGTTTCCTCAGTCTGGAGCATCTGCTGCTGGCGTATACCAGAGGCGGCAGCAACGGGTGAACATACTGTCCCCTGCCCCACCAGCATCGGCTGGACCGCCACGATCTCGCTCTAGCGCCCATGCTTCGCGTGCACGATCTCGGCCCACGAGTTATCACATCCCTTCTGCACAGCCTCCAACGCCCCACAGCTCGAGAAGTCATGTTGTTCCTAGCAATGGCATCAACAGGCCTACGGGGACGACGATCATAACGTCGCCACATGAACGGAATGCCGAGCGGAATGCTCAGTTGACTGCCTTGTTACAAAACGTACACCCTAGCCAAGTTCAAGCTCTATACAATGGGGCTTTAGGTCATGGCAGGGAATTCGGCTCGGAAATCTGCGTGCCAAAGAGGGCCTTTGATACGCCGAAGGAAAGCCGACCAGAGCCCAAGGAAACAGACGAGCTAACCGTCAACATGGAGTGCAAGATCTGTATGGGCCAGCTCGTCGACACTGTCTTACTCCCTTGCGGGCACGCCATTCTCTGCAGATGGTGCGCGGACCAGCACATTCTGTCGTTCAATGGATGTCCTCAGAAGAAATCAACCTGTCCAATGTGTCGTGAGCCCGTGAAGCAGAAGGTATATACTCAAAGACACCCTTGTATATTCTTGGCTAATCATTGAATCCAGCACCGGATCTATTTCCCATAAATTGGCCATATCAGGCGACTACTTTAGCCTTCTTCATCCCGAAACTATGTTAGGACACTTTTTTTTGGCGTTTCTGAGTTAATTCATACCCTCGGACTATGGCTATGGATCATGTTTGCATAGATGGCAAGGCGTTATTTGGTCTGGTTCGGTCTATCCTCTATTTTCAGAGAGCGAAAATCCCCTCCCACTTCTCGTTCTTACGCCAGAGATCTTCAGGCAAGACTCCCTTTGGAGTATCGTTCGGATTATGAAACTTGTTTGCCATTGGTTTTACCAGATATCCCAGTTGAAGATTTGTCTTTTTTGGAGTTACCAGGACATTCACCTATGGTTGCGGAGAGTGTCATGATTGAATTTACTAGCATAATTATGATACCTATTTTCTTGAAGCTTAACACAAATAGACAGCATTTCTCATGTGACCATAGACAACAAGGCAACCTTCTTATCCATGTATCCCTGTGGAACTCCGAACAATGTATTACCTAAGGTTCACGTTACTTGTATATCCGGAGCTTCCAACCTCTCGCGGCTGATCTGCAGGGGGCGCAAATGCTGCAGGCGATTCGGGCCTTTTGACCGAGGTAGGGTGCAAAACTCAGTACCTACCTTACTTACCAAAGACTCACTCTCATATGTCACAGCCTGATGACTGATCATGAGTGAGCTGGTCGAGGCGCATGCCTAAACTTCATGGAATAGGCACATATATTTCCAGGATCGAGAGACAGAGAGCCACCGATGAGAAGGGTATCCTGACATTGATGAAAGTTGAGTGACTTTGAAGCCTCCTTTAAGTTACCGGTGGCGGCTGCTCAGCCATTCGGTGCGGCTGACCTATAGTCACTTTCTGGCGCTGACAACGGAATTTAGGATCGGTATTGAGCCGTGACTACCTTTGTCTGCAGTTGACTTCCGATAGTTAGTGAGTCGAGTCGATCGGAAGGGGAAAGAAGCGGTGTCAAGAAAGAGTGCTGGGTCTGTGACCGGCAATGTCCACGTCGGCAAGGGAGTGAAGATCAGGGATACTAGTACTATCGAGGTCCGAGAACAAAGAGATCCGTGATGAGCAGCTGGGTGATATTTGCCTTTCTTGTGCGAGGGAGAAGGCAACCTCGTTTGGCAATGTTCTCGTGACGGTTAAGAGCGGGAAAGAGCCTTTTTAGCAGGAAGGGCTGTGCACAAGGCAACCAGCAAGATGCCATCCCACTCCTCCTCTCTGCTTGAATTTGAATATAAGGCTTATCCCCGAGGTCATTCGAGGTAAATCTCCTGTTTTCAGAAAGAGAAAGAGAGAAGAAAGGGTAGTGCTTGCTTTTTCCTCTGGATGTCAATAATTGTCAAAGTGATTTATCAGTTCTTCAGTTCTTCAGATCCGTTTGATTATTCCATGTGGTGAGTGGGACCTCACCCGCTCTCATCGACCACTTCTAGGCACACCTTCATCCTCTCTAGTTGCCTAAGCCCCCGAATCCGATACAATTTTATTCTTGATGATTATAAATTGACTAGACCCCTAATACTAATAATCCCTGGGCTTCTCAGCCTTCGAGACGTTTTCTAGTCCTGTACAGTTGATGTCATCACATCGCATGGGTCCAGTCCACTTCAAAACACCGAGCATCGTTTGATTTTCTACAGTCGCCCCCGGGGCCCGTCTCCGACATCCCACTTTACGCTCTGACGGCTTTTTTTCTCGCTGTACTGACTTAGTACCAAATGTACTCGTGCGTGTTTGCCCCTCTCTACTCATAGATTCCATCCTCTCATCTCACCATTTTCCCGCGCATTCTCCCCGACCTTGTCCAACTCGATGCGCTCAGGCCACTGACCGACGTAGATGACGTGTTCCAGTCCCTTGGGTCACCTACAACGATGAGCGACGACAATGCCAGTGCTGGCTTGAAGACTATCCCTCTGCGGCGCCGGGAGAGCGTAGAGCTAAACTCAGCTGCCAGACAGCTGACTCCTGATCCTATGGGCTCTTCCATCCCGGACGCGGACGGGAATAGTTCGCCCCGGTGAGTCCAAAACTGGTCCCTCTGACTAGCCCATAAACTACATAGTATATTTCCTACTGTATCCTCTGTAGCCGTCTGACTAGCTATCCAGAAAGACACCACTTGGAATCATCTCGGACGATGGGTCAATGTCCTCCAACCGCGCACAGCACTCCACCACTTTCTCTTTCCCGCACGCGCGGGCTGGCTCCGTCGAGCCACCAGATTATGTATCGGACACAGTGAGCGATCAAGTTACTGAGTTTGCGCATTCGAATCACCCCCAAATGCATCAATCGCGGAATTCCCGGCGACCCCTCTCAGGGACACCGCGCAGCCGCCCCGTCAGCCGGACAGCTGCAGATAATCTGACTGGGAAAGCGAGTCCCGGCGGCAGCGAATCTCGACTCCGCTACTCCGTGAATTCAACAGATGATATCGGCAGCAGTGAAGCCGTCTCACGACCACACCCTGCATTCCGCTCGAGCCCTGTTTCGTACGAAGAACGATCCCCGGTCACGCCGAGTGGCGGAAAAGAGGACATAAGCTCCCTCTTGAAGTCATCAGGGGAAGTAACGGAAGGCCCAAGCTACGGCCAGGAGTCTGCGAAGCGATTGAGCGCGGACCAGCGGTCCGCCGGGGAGATATACGCGGTTGAAGGAGGTACATTTTATGATCAGATCATCCCACAACTCTTCGCTTACCCCGTTACAGAAGAGCAGCTGCTTATTGAGATTCAAAAAATCTATGCCGGGTTGGTGATGGTGGAGAAGAGGTGCATGGGCTACGTCAAGCAAGTATCCGACCCGCAGATGAGAATGGACAGCCTGAAGTGGGAGAAAGTTATTGCGAACCACCGCACCCTGCTGGATGAGCACCACGACTTCTTTTTGGCTGCGCAACTTGGTGGTCCTTTGCTTCAGCGTCTACCGGAAAGATACGGCATGCCATCGAGGTTGTGGCGCCATGGAATTCATGCTCTGCTTGAGTTGCTGCGCAGTCGGCTTCCAGAGCAGAAAGAGTTCATGCTGTCGTTTATTTACTTTGCTTATAAGATGATGACGCTTATGGTGGAGACTGTGCCGAAATTTGAAGATACCTGGACTGAGTGTCTGGGTGATCTCTCGAGATATCGTATGGCTGTCGAAGACGTCGACATTGGCGAGCGGGAGATCTGGGTCGGAATCGCGAGGTACTGGTATAACAAAGTTGCGGACAGGAATCCCGAGGTCGGAAGGGTCCAGCATCATCTGGCAGTTCTAGCGCGGCCGGATATCGTGCAAGAACTATTCTATTACACCAAATCTCTTGTTTGTGCCCGGCCATTTACTCACACTAGGGAAAGTCTGGTTCCCTTGTTCACTCCGCTCCTGAGGTCTCCGAGAACCGCCCGGCGACTTCCAGAGCTGACAGCATTTGTGACTGGACATGTCTTTTTGTTCTCGGGAGATACTTCAGATGCATTTCTCACCAAGAGCACCGAGTTCCTATCACTTCTAGAACAGACTGTTGGTCGAATGGGCTCTGCTTTCAAGCTCCAGGGTGTATACATTACATCATGCAATCTCGCTGCGGTGATGGAATACGCAAGCCCAGGCGCCTTCTTACCAGCCGAATTCCTCGCATCTGCTTCCCAGCCAAAATCCATGGAAAGTATCTACCTCACCCCTGAGCAGTCCTGGTCGCCTACCGATGATCCCGAGTCCGTCGAAGTGGACTTCCTAGCCGCGCGAGACTCCGAACCCAGTTCCCCTGTCATTTTCTACGGATCCTGTTTAGCTTTCCAGACATTATCAATCATCCTCGACCAAATAGGGAATAAGAACGTCTTCCCATCCTTCCACACATCTCTCGCCTTCCTCTGGTGCCTTGCGCAAACCCCCGGCGGCATCAAGCGCGTTGAGCTGGTCGTGCCTTGGAAGCAAATCGTCACGTTCCTCAACACGCTAATCCGCAATTTCACCGACTTTGACCTTGTCGAGGGAGACGACTTTCCTAGTCAAGGCGAGGAGCGATGGCTCGCGGAGGACTTCTTGATCCGCGGTCTTACTTGGAGTCAGCATTTATATCCCGAAGGATTCTTCATCAACGCTCCGAGTGCAGACGATGGGAGGAATATTGAGCCGCCATCGAGAGATCTGTCTCGGATGCATAGGTGTTTGTGGCTCGGGGTCAGGCTTGCAGCGGTACGTCTAACTACTCAATTTCTGTGATGTTGTTTGCTAACTTGTGTAGTTCAACCGATGGATGACATATGATGCGACGTCTAGGAAGTTTTCGACCACAGAGTTTGCTTCGAAGCTAGATGAGCTGGCTCAAAAACATAATCTGTTTTACGGGAAGGGGCTTCAGAAGAAACCGGGAACTGATGCGGCTATGCAGGATACTTGAAGTGATTATGCGCCGTTTATTTGACAGCTGAAGGCTGCGTGTTCTCGCCCCAATGTAGCTCACAATTACTGCGTCGAGGCCAGGTGTCGGGGGTGTACCGCACGACTACGCGTCAAATGCGGCGGTCTGGAACACCATTGCAAAAAACGAGGGGGTTCAGGTCAAGGTCAAGACCACGATAAGACATGCCCCAGAAAAGCAATCAATCTGGTGGATGGCTGGATATATCGGTGCTGACGACCTCATGTGAAGCCACAACCCGTATGTTGCAGACAGTGTAAGAGTATATCTCTACAATATTAGCAAAATAGACAATAAACATACAAATTCAATAAGTCAATCATCAGCTTACGACGTCAATCGTCAGCGAGCGCACTAAAATAGACTTGCGCGTGGCGGAGGTTAGTGAGTCTTGGTGGTGGAGAAGGTCGCCCGTACCACGCTGGAGACCCGCCAACCTCCCCAAAAGGACAAGCTGGCGACAGTCAGGAACAGTTCCCCCTCTGCATCTCATCTCACACTCTCTCTGACCTCATTCCATGATCTTCTTTCATGATGGTCTTTGCCTGCTCAATTGCTCCTGCGTCTTTGCCTTGTTGATTCTGCGCTAGAGACTCCTGCATGGCGAGCCGGGAGCGCCCTGTCTTCGTTCCCTGAGCTTATAGCTCTATCTTGTCTGATATCAATCGCTTGATCTCGATTTCGGCCTATTAGAGCCTCTCGGGCTCAGCTAAACCCTGATATATAATCACAATGGCACTCTCAGCCTGGACAAATACCTGCGTGCACTGCGCCGAGCTTCTCGCCAGTATCCCGCCATACATCGTCTTTGCCGCGGTCTTTGCGACTGCAGCTGGCTTGCTCGTTTCAGTATGTCATTGCTCGCATACACCTCTAAATGACTACAATACTAACAATACAGCTCTACTTCCTCCTCTACCTCGTCTCCCCGGTCCCGCGCCCTCCCCTCCCTCAAGAAACCACCTACCGCACTATCGCCAAAGACGGCTCGATCACAGAACCCCAACCGCTCCCATCATGGCAGGACAACCAAGACTCACCGGAACTATTCATCTCCCTCGTCGTCCCAGCATATAACGAGAAAGACCGATTAGGGGGGATGTTAGAAGAGGCAGTCAACTATCTCGAGCGGATGTACGGGACGTTAGCGAACGGGCACCTCGAAGAGAACGAGAAACCAGTTCGGCAGCGCAAGAACGCCACAAACGGTACCGCTAATGGGAGCACAGTCAACCTCGCAGAACTTGAAAAGGGTTGGGAAATCATCATCGTCTCCGACGGGTCGACAGACAATACAGAGGAAATGGCCTTTTCGTTCGCGCGCGACCACCAACTCTCGCTCCATCCGAAAGGTCACGCCGGGCCTTGGACGCCAGGGACACAGGAGGGTGTACATATTCCACCTGGTACAATTCGGGTCGTGTCTCTAGCAAAGAACAGAGGGAAGGGCGGAGCCGTCACGCACGGGATGCGCCATGTCCGCGGGCAGTATGTGATCTTTGCAGACGCGGACGGAGCGACGAATTTCGCGGATCTTGGGAAACTCGTACAGGCTTGTAAAGCGGTCGAGGATAAATCCGGCCGCGGAATCGCCGTGGGATCGAGGGCGCATATGGTTGGGAGTGAGGCTGTTGTCAAGGTACATACCTTCCCCTCGCACCCCACTACTCTCTCAAACTTCTCTCCCCAAGACCAAACTAACTGAAAACAGCGCTCCAAACTCCGCAACTTCCTCATGCACTCCTTCCATCTGACCCTCTACCTCCTCACGCCCCCCTCAACAGCTTCCATAAAAGACACCCAGTGCGGCTTTAAGCTGTTCAGCCGCGCGTCGTTACCGGCTATCATCCCGAACATGCACTCCGAGGGCTGGATCTTCGACGTCGAGATGCTCATGCTTGCTGAATTCGCGGGCATCCCCGTCGCCGAGGTTCCGGTTGATTGGAGGGAGGTTGGCGGGAGCAAGCTGAATGTTGTGAGGGATAGTGTAGGGATGGCGTGGGGGTTGGCGGTGCTTAGGGGGGCTTGGGGATTGGGTGTTTATAGACGGAGATGACACTTTTCTGTTACGCTAGCGAGGTATTTAGATTTGAGTTATGTTGAATTTATGGATTCGATATCGGTTGTTCTCTGTAGCTTAGAGGAAGCGAGTTTGAGGGTAATGGGTGTGGGATAACATTTCAGTACCCACGTCCTACCACTTTCTCTTCACCTAGTATAACTATATATTTTGCAGTAGAAAAGCATCATTACTTCGGCAGGTAAGAGGAAACCCAGTAAACACAAGATTACATTAAGCTATCGAAGATTGCCATAAGATAAAATATCCCATCTATTAACGTTATTAAAATAAGCCTTTGTTTAGACATGCAAGAAAAAGAATGAAAAATGAAAAATAGCCCCCAAGCAAAGAATTATAAGGAAGAAATAACCACCGAAACCCTATAACCCGAAACAACCATAGTATCCTTGGCAGAAACACACCAAGCCAACTAACTCAGTTCAGTTCTAGGTAATTCAAGCACAATCACACTCCTTCACCGGCTCCTCAGCACCAACATTGCCAGCAGGCTCATGCGTAACGGGCTCAACACCAGTGGGTGCAGCGGCCTCACCCTCTCCTTCAGGAGCAGGAGCCGGGCAAGCACCAATCTCCTCCTGCTCAGAATCTTCGGACACGGGGGTCTCAGGACCATGAGTGACAGGAGCCTCACCCTCACCCCCGTTTCCATTCTCGACGGGAACCCCAGGAACAGGAATAGGAACAGGCGTGTATGAATCCACAGCCGGCGGGAACTCAGTCGGTGCTGGCGGGAGTGGCTCAGAGGGTGTAGGGACCTCAGTTGGGATCTCTTCGGGAATTTCTTCTTCTGTAGTAGGAGGTGAAGGAGGTGGAGGAGGGAACTGTGTGATTTCTGGCGTAGCAGGTGGGACTTCCGTCTCTGTCTCAGGGACAGGCTCCTCAGGTTCCTCTACCTCGGGCACCTCGGGCACCTCAGGCACGACAGGAGTTGTTGTCGTAGAAGTGGTAGAAGATTCTTCTTCATGGCCCTCAAACCCCTCCTCGAACGAATCACCGAAATTGAAGCTCGGGCCGTCGGGGATGGAGATATTGGTGTCTGAGCCGGACTCGGTGTAGATATCGTCGTCTTCGGTTGTGTTTGTGTTTGTTTCCTCTGTTATTTCGTCTCCTTCTCCAGAGCCGGGGCCGGACTGCGAGTACGAGTGCGAGTGCGAGAAGTCATCCGAGAAGGTATGCGAGAAGTAATCATTGTCACTAAGAGAGGGGCCATCGGGGATGAAGATGTTGGTGTTTGTGTTTGCGTTTGTGAAGGAGTTGGAGTTGGAGTTTGCGTTTCCCTGGGAGTTTGTGTTTGATTGTCTGCGAATGAGGGTGTTGGCGTTGTTCTTGAGAAGGGTAGATGAGAGGGGAATTGGGACGTTGAGGATTGGGAGTGTTGTTGATGATGATGAGGGCGATGGCGATGGCGCTGGGGTTGCGATTGGGACTGAGAGGATGGGTGTTGCAGATAGAAGCAGGGAGAGCTGGAGGAGGGTGAGTTTGAGTTTGGCGGTCATTTTGGTGTTGGCTCTGGCGTTGCAGAGGAGGTTTGGTTAAGGTAATGAGTGTATAAGTGTCAGAGAGTGTAGTTCAGTGGAATAATGAATGAATGGATGCCAGTAGGACTGGCTGGAAAGTGTAGATGGAGTAAAGAACGGATGATTTGATGGATGATCTGAGAGTACTTGTATAGCGAGAGGAACGACCCTTTTATATCTCTCTGCTCTCTACTCTGGCGACCGTCAAGGGCTCATCCACGTAGGATGGCGATGAGCCCTTCCCTCAAGTGGCGTACTGTTTCCCTAGAGACGAATACAGGGTGTAGATGATGTTGAAGGTAGACAAATCGACGTCCTTGATACGTATAGAGGTGTCAGATCTGCAGATGGGGGTTGAGACAGATGCAAGGAGGAGGCGAAGGGATGATCGAAGCAGGTACTACCGACAACAGAAATGACAGCATAGTATCTTGTTTATTCTCCGTGTACATACATGGTCATCAGTCGTTAGATTCATGGAGCTGTTTGAGCAGCGAACAGGGCCCGTTTTCCTGTCTATGTAACAAAGATGGGTCTTAGATAAAAAGTTGGAACGAAGTAGAAGCTGGAAAAGTCAATCTCATACAGGAACAGAATATCAAATAGACGGCCGCCCAAAGGCAGTTCCAAAATTAGTTGTGTTTTTGAACTTGATCTCAGGGACCTCCTCGCCCTGACCCTGGCCAGCAGGCTGCTCAGGTTCCTCCTCGATAGTCTCCTCCTTGGTACTGTGGCCGAGGACCTGTCTCACCTGCGACAGGAGTTTCTGGTCAACCTCTGACAGAAAGTCGTTGTCATGCTCTTCTTCGTTAACCAGGGATAACGGCCCCTTGAGGGCTGGATCGTCCGCGAGGTTTGTGATGCCGGAGAAATATGAATCGGATCGTTCGGTGGGTTGTCGGAGGCGAGTAACCGGGGGAGTAAGGGGGTTTCCGAGGACTTGCACTGCTTCACCGGGGGAACCCTGTGCCGTGTCTACGTCGCGGTCGATGACAACCATTGGAGTATGTCCTGCATCTCTGACGAGATTTTTATCGGGGGGTCCGAGGTCTGACAATTTGAGCTTTACGCTGTTGCGTCGGTCCATGGATGGTTTTTCTTGAGAGGAGGTTGGGGGTGATGGCTCTCTGGATGCAGGTGAAGGCGGTGTCATGACGCGCGCAACGATGTCTGGGTGTAGAGCCGATGACTTGAGTGTGATGCCATCGAGTTTGCTGTCGAGCTTCTCTATTGGGACTGGAACACTCGTCGATGAATCAGTTGCATGAGATTTGGGTGAGAGGGCAGCATCCAATGACGGGACGGGTAACACTGAAGCCCCTTGCTCCGAGACCGAGGATAGCTGGCTCTCTGATCTCTCCTCGTCACGAAAGACCCTGGTGGGACGACTTATTGGACTTGACCCCTCCCATACCTGCGAAGGGGAGGTGGAGGCGGAAGCGGTACGGTGGACATGTGGCACGGTCGCAGCGGTCGCAACACCCCTACTCTTCAGCAATGACTCCAGCTCCGTAATCCTTGTCTTCAACAGTTCCCGCTCCTTCTCCCACAGCTGTCGTTCCTCCGCGAAGAGAATCCTCTCGCGATCAAAGTTTATGCGCTGGCGATCGAGAAGCGAGCGGGACTGTTCGAGATAACCGATCGCCAAGGCTGGCACGGTCTCTTGCTTCATCTCTAACTTGCGAGCGTGGTCGGGATTCAAGGTAGGATGATCGCCTGGCACGGAGTGCGTGCGTCTGATCGGTGTATTCGTAGGAGAGAAGCGCACCTCCTTGTAGAGGCTACCGTGCCCGTTAGGGAGCTTAGTGGATGCCGCTGACTTCATGACTGTCGGCGCTGAACGGAATCGGTAATGTGTGTCTAAATAGTGGTGTGGTCAGGAGGCTCGAAGACTGAGACAAGCCAGGGATTGCGATTGTGTTTGCCCCTCATAAAGGGAGTCGTGGTCGGGGGTTCCTGCTGGCGATCGGTCAGTCAGTCGTGACTCCTCAGGTGATAAGAACAGCAACGATTGACTGTGGAGACGCTATATTCCCCAGCTTGAGGCATCACTGGAACCGTGGATCAATCACCAGGAACCAAAAGTCGCCCTGATGCCTGAAAGTGGGAAAGTGAGGTGTCTCATTGCGCAGCCGCCGAATTGCCGTCCATACATTGATGGCCAAGTGGGTGCATCTGCGCTAAACTGCAGTTTGATGGGTTCACAACAGGGGCAAATGGGAAGTCGATGACACGTCCCACTGGACGGTGGACGGAGTACACGATAAGCAAGTGAAGGACTTACGTTTTTGCTGTCTCAGCCTGACTGAGGAGGCGCAAATTGAGGCTGCAGCGCTGCTTGCGGAATGGGGGTTAATGGGACGATTAAGGTCCTGGATGAAAACGGTCTTCAATGGTGCCGAGGGGAATCCACCACCAACTGGGAAAAGAGCAGCAGACAAGACCATTTTGACTAGAGGGATTATAGCAGCTATATATCATCATCTCCAAGTCATACAGAGAAACTCAGACGTATTGGCTTCCTCCTATAGCATGATCCCTCCAGGCCGATCACAGCATCCATGACGACATGCAACCTCTCGCGCACAGGTCACTGCAAAACAGGAAGATCTTCGCATGAACATTAATATATCAGAGGGGCTGCAGCAGGTAAAGTAGTCCGTAGTCCGTCTACAACCGTTCTTCGCGATATCATCCTTCTGTCATTCCATCGCGTGATATTCGTCCGCTGCAACGTCTCACCCCCACATAGTCCCCTCGACTTCCCCAAGAGCCACTCCGAGAGCGTTTTCCCGCGCAAAGGATCCATAAGATTGACATACCGTACAGATGGAGCTGTGGGGGACTGGGGAAGTTGGGAGCCTTCCATAGACGGCCCCGTACATATCGGTGGCTTTCCCCAAGACCAATCTTTGCACGTCATCCTGCAGCTCGTGCGTCGCGGGCAAGCCACCAGGATCGCCCGATGTTTGTGTCTCGCAGCTTTCGCTTCTTCTTTCGCTTGAAGATTATCTTGATCGGGAACCCTTGCTAGTGTTGAGTGTACAAACAGGGAAGAGCTAGCCCCGAGATATCAGATCCCTGTTCTGTACTCCATGATTAGCAAGCGTCGCAAACAGGATCATCTAGTTATCAACTCACCTAGCCTCCAGCCACCATCGCATCTCACCTCACTTTGACCAGATTATCGCGAGTAGCCAGGCTCATGCCGATACCACTGCCAGTGCCCTTCCCAACCCCTGCCCCTGCCCCAGCTCTTACCCCCATACTCGCAGGCAAAAAGTCCATCTCCAGGCTTCCATCGCCTGTAACCGCTTGCAACCCCCCAAAGACCCTAACCAGAAAAGCCACCCCTCTAGCCAGGACACTCCTCTCATCACACCAAGGCCCAAAGACCCCGCCATCCTCACAGCAAGCCGAAAACCACGGATCAAGATAAAACACCACGCGCTGCAAACTCGGCAATTTCTCCCTCACAACCTTCGCAGCGCGCTCATACTGCCGAAAACTCCTCTTCGGAACGCCCGACCCGGGATTATGCACGAAGAGGTAAACCTCAAACCCAATCGACCTGATTGATTTTCGTGCTGTGGGACTGAGCGTATCTAGAAACTCGCCTAGATGATCTAGATCGAACCCGTTTAGGAAGAAGAGTGTGTGGGAGGTGTACAGGAAATCTTCGACTTCAGCGTGGATTTGCCTGTTCACGGAGAGAAGGGAGAGGGTCTTCTCTGTCCCCGCGACGGTGTCGTTGATACCGACCCATTTTGGGGAAATGTGTAGTGAGCGGTAGATTGCGCGGGTGGTGTATTTATTGCCTGTGTCGGAGATGACGATGAGGTTGTTGTTGTTTGTTAGGGTTGTGTAGGGTGTTGGGATGTCCAGGATGTAAGAGTAGATCTGGAGGCGGATTTCTGGGGGCAAGTTGAGAAAAGGGGATTGATTAAAATTGGGTTTGTTGACTATCGTCATTTGTAATAGTAGTAATGTAAATGGCTTGAATGGATGATGTTGTTGTATACTGCAGTCAGAGCGTTGTGTGGAGCGGTCTTGAAAATTGGTGGACGAGGCCGAATATTTGAGTCAACGGCCTATGGGATGATACCGGGTCATACAATTCGGATGGAAGAAAATTTCTGACTGCCTGTGAAGATGGGTCTTGCAAGTTTCTGCAGTCATCGTCTTGTCAGGAGGCGATGAGTGATGTGATGCGATTTGATCAGGCCACTGCAAATGTCTACCCATATCTACAGAAGAATCATGCTGCGTGCTCAGCCACTGGTTGCATACACGATGTTTATCTGCTCGACATTCTGGAACACCTTGGCTTCTTGAGTGTTTGAAAAATATGCTGATCATTAACGCAAAATCCACTAGTCTTCGTTGATCATAATCACGTTGAATCATCCTTGGAACCATGACGCCTGTTTCTGAAATGTAGAAGCAAAACTCCAGAAAGTGAAGAGAGCTCTCATTGTATCACAAACCCGATTATACCCCCATGGTGAAGTCGTGCTCGATGCCCGGCGTCACACTTGCGATGAACTTTAGGAATACGACGAGGTATTGGTCCACACGGATTGCGACCTGGTCTTCCTCGTCGTGTTGCAGAACCTCCCATTCATCTCCACCCGCCTGGGCAGTCTTGTCGCCTTTCTGGGCCTGATTCAGAGAAAGCCCCTTGATGTCGTCGACGAGTCCTTCCAGTCCACTTTCTGGCTGGGCGAGCTTGGCTTGTTCTTGTGGAGAGGACGCAGCAGCCTGCTTCAGCTTGTCTCGGCGGATCTTGAGAGCGGCGTCAGCCCGATCAAGGAGTGTCTTCATAACTGAGGCGTGGCGACAGGGATGCACAGTTGCCATCTTGACACTTCCTTCGAACCGGGGGAAGTCCTCCAACGTCACGGTTTTGTCCTTGTAGTCACCAACAATGTCCTCCATCATAAGGTGTGGAGGCAGAGGCTCGGACGGCGAGAGGTAGCCAGACAGGTATAGGCGAGGCGTCCGGTAGAAGTTCGAATATTCAATGTAGATGTTGTATGTCCGGATAGGCCTACATTGTCAGTATTCCGACACTCCTTATCACAGCACAGACGAGACATACTGAGTAGTCGACTTCTCCACGGGTTCACGAATAATAGCCTCCTCATCATCTTCATCCTCCATGTCCGGAATCTCCTCTTCCTCCTCGGCCTCCTCCTTTCCTGACTCATCCACCGTCCTCACATCTCTAATCGTACTCTCATGACGCTCCCCGCCGCCACCGGTCCTTAGCCAGCCATCATCATCACCACCCTCCCCATCAGCAGCACCACCCGATAGCATATCCCTCACAATCTCATCATCGAGATGCGCATCCCCCGCGAAGTTGTCATTCAGCCGTCGGTGGCAGGGTACCCCGCGCGTCACCAGGAACTGCTTTCCGGCGGGGAGATACGAGACTCGCTTTGAGGGCGATGAGGCATCGGCCCAGGACCAGGAGGGAAACTTGTAGACAAGATAGTCGCCTGCTAGGACGAACTCTTCTGGTGTGATTTGGCCGGAGGTGCGGAAGGTGGAGGTGCGGGAGACGGGGGCGAGGCGGTCGCGCCAAGTCGTCAGTGTTGAGTGAAGGATGTTCATCTTTCACTTATGTATTCCTAGTCTAGATATCAATAGTATAGTGGAAGGTAGTGAGCGTTAGGAGAATGTTGGTGGGGTGAGTGTTGGAGAAGATGCTTATCAGTAATGTGGCGGTGGAAATCGCTGCCTGGGGCACGCGGGGTACCTACATCATCACAACTGCGACTGCATTGTCACTGGGTCACAGATCATGTGGCTGAGGTTCATCACTGCAACCAGCACATGAACTGGTGTTGAGTCATGGTTGATCACTGTATTCCTCGAGGTCAGATGAGTTTTGTTTGGTATTTTGTTCTTTGCCTTGCTCTTAATCGCTTATCTAGATCATTAAGCATTTATATATATATATCCGTCCAGAGTTTGTACTATCAAACAATGAACGGTATGCCTACAGCATGACGGCACCGTTCGAAATTGCGGTATCAGATATGGATCTGATAATCGACGCTGTCTAGGTATACTGCCCCTTTCACTGGTCGATCGGAACCGGCCCTGTTGGCTGCTCTTAAGCGTAGCTGAACCTGTCGCAAGACGAGAGCGGGATGAGGAATCAAACGACAAGTCTGCCTCTTCACTCTCCGGCTGCTAACATCCTTCTCCGTTCGAGTTCCGCATCCACCTCTTCAATATCCAAGGGGAATAGACGGCCCTTCCACTTCTCGATTTCTGCCAGTGCAAACCCCTCCATGCTTTGCATTGCAACCACCAGGAACCCAAGATCCTCCCGGTCCACATCAAATACCTCCCACCACTCGCCGTCCACCAATTTCACTCCCTGCTCCCGAGACGCTAGGTATATGGCAGCCACTGCAAGCGCGTTTGGTTGGTGTGTAACATAGAGAAGCTGTGGAGAGAGAAGACTCGAGTTGAGGTGCTCAAAGGCTCTTCGCGCAACGGCAGGCGAAGAGATACCTAGCGTTTGGAGGTAGGTAAGGGTGATGGTGTGAGGTAGAGCGACATGTGTATGGAAACCTAAAGTCCGTAATATGACTGACTCTATGCGCAGGAGGACTTGACGTTGAGCCTGATACCCGCCCTCTGTGAGGAGGTAGTGTTCTGGTGTAGCCTTATCAGGCGAGCCCTTTGAGTTCACAAACCAAAGCGGCGAGGCTTCTTTAGACAAGAGAAATGCGTAGACGTTCAAAACGGATCGTGGTGAGGTCGGTTGGAAGGAGAGTTTCGCAGTCATATAAAGTGCGGCGGCGGAGACATCCTATTTGCGCGGGAATAGTTAGTGGAAAGTTCTTGCCCGTGGAGATAAAAGTATAGTCCTACCTTTACGGAGTATATCCGAAGGCTTCCTCCTTCTGGGCCCAGCCAAAAGCGAGTGAAGGTTACGATCGCCTGAGCTATGATGTCTTGCGACAATCGCAGTAAAACGCCCGCGGACTGGATGAGTTGAGTCCCGGCGAAGCGAATGGAAGTCTCCAAGTCGGCCGGGATTCCATCAATGGCTGATGATGAGCTTGTCAATTGTTCCGGGGTCGCAAGCGCATTGGACAGGTATTTTAACCCGGACGCATCTCGAGGCATCTTCAATAAGCTGAAATGTGAAGCGCGGAACTACTTCACCAAGCACTCATTCGGTTAGGAAAGCTCCATGTGACTTGTGAGGAATGGCTGACGTCTGAGGTTGTTAACCTTGAGATCGAGCATCTGGAGGTGGAGCTTGTCTATCTCAACGGTCTTTTGCTGCACACCGCCTTGGGATAGAGCTCAGCGATAATGACGAAACCTGGAATGGTTTCTAGGACGACATTCCTGCCTTGATGTCCATATGACCGCGAGGATGATATGAAGGATGATATCAACGTTCGTGGACAAAAACAACCTGCTGAGATCACGCCACAACCCCCGCTACCCTCAAATAGACGCCTAGGGCACTTTCAGGCCTACTTTGACCAAACACCCAACGAGGCTCAGGTTCTAAGACTCAAGAGGCTCACATACCAGGAGAGTAACAGTGACAGGTCTGACGCACCTAGGTATGCTCAACCCTTGAATGCCGGTCTAGTCCTGTACGGAGTACGTACTATGGTTTTCGTAATGCCTACGAAGTACGTTGTATATCCCACACTGGGGATCGTTTCGAGTATGGATTACAGCGATGACGAGGCCCTCTGGACTTGAGTTAGAATTAGAAACGAATGCCCTTCCAGATCAATTTTCATGTTCCAATCAGAAGCTAGTGTATGAGCTTCTCTCTAGCGCGTTGCCTCAGCATTCGGTGGAGCAACGAGATTCGTTCAGCCACCGCAATTTCGAAAAACATATACCAACCTCGCGAGATTCTTTCACCTCGAGCTCCAAAGTTGTCTCAACTACTTGTGAACTAACCTCAGTTTGTCGTACCCCATCCAACATCAAACGGTCGCCGAATAACCTCAATATCATCGACTTCGAGATCGTGCACCTTTGCGGAGGCACGTGCGGATCAACAACTACCACTAGCTTGTTGCTTGGCGTCGGTTTCATTGACCTCGATCTCGACTCCTTTCCCCCTAGAGGGCTTGACAGGAGACTGACAACTGGAATCTCCCTTCAATTCCAGTCGTGTTTCAAAGGACTGTCATATCGAATGCGACAGGAGTTACCCTGCAGCACAGCAAAAGGAACTATTGTCAGTCGCTTACTGCCTGCCTGCTGAGCTGTTGTTCTCCTTTCCTCCCAATCCCGCCGAACTGCGCTTGACGTGCATTGGACTGGACACCATCGACGTGGCATTCCAGTTTCTGCCCAGGTGGTGCGCCTGCTAGCATTCCGTCTCCATTCCAGGCCAAGTCTCTTATTCTGCTGACCAGTCAAGATCAAGCCTGACAATGCTCGCGGAACCCCAGCGCCCTACAGCGACTGCCACGCCAACGGTTCCCAGTTCGATTTCTTCCTCGACACTGCCTTCGCATCCCATAAAAGAAACCGGCTATCGGCCTTACGATGATCAACACTTGTCCCACATAGAGACCCCTGCCGCTGCCCTAACATCGAGCTCTATTACACCGTTACCACGTTCGCCAAACCAGAATACTTCGCACACGTCTTTCCATCGCCGAGCGAATACCGAGATCATACGCCCCCGTGACCCCCGCCCGACGTCCGGGCAGTTGTTTGGAGACCAGTCCCAGAGCTTTGAGGACCTCGACTATACCCGAATCCGGCCGATACCCTTGAACGAGAACTCCACAAGGAAGCGACTGGAAGTGGGTGCTAAACTCTTGACGGACCTGTTTCAGGGAAAATCCGAACGGGTCGACTTAGGGCTGTTGCACCGCTCCGACGACCGGAAATCTGCAGAAATGGGGCCCTCCCAGTCGGATGGTTCAAGCGATCAAGAGCCATACAGCCCATCGTATACGACACCAACCTTCACCAGCCGATCACAGAAACGCATGACTGCGCCGTCGCCCTTGAAACAGGTCACCTCAACAAACCCTCTATCCTTCTTTGGCCTGAAGCGTCAGGGAGACACACGGGCGGCGCTACCGGAGCCTGCGGAGGATGAGTTTTTAAACCTCGATCTTGGCGTAGCGTTATTTCCCCCGGGATCGAATAACCTAGATGACCGAGAGGCCTTCGACTCTTTACGAAACAATGCGGAGAACATTATCCAACGGCTGCAGGCGGCCTACAAGCAGCGGACATTTGCGCTGCATGAGGTCATAAATGAAAAGACAGAGAAGCAAGAAGAGCTTGAGGAGACAAAGACACGCATTGGGCATCTGAAGATCCAACTCGATGGTATGGCTGAGAAGGTTCTCCGCCAGGAAAAGGTCATGAAAGCAATGGCAGAGGAGCTGGAACAAGAAAGACAGCTCCGACGCAAGGAAGAAGAAGCTCGACGAAGTGTGATGCTCGTCAAACCTAGCGCCGACGATGAAAGTGTGTCCGACATTTCGATAGAACTTCAAGCACCTAAATGGAACTTCAAACGCCAGAGCAACGGGACTCTACCCAGTGACTCAGGCTTTGAATCTGGTGATGAGAGTGTCTCAGAGAGTGTCTTTTCACGCCGAGAACCCATTGAGTCGCCTGCTTCAACGTTTGCACCATCACCAAATATCTCCCAAATTAGTCTTCCTACTCCCCCGTCCGCCGCTTTGCAACCTACTCAGAAGGAGCCTAAAGCTACCCCTCCACCACCGGCTCGCCAGTCTACGTACGACAGGGTTTGGAAGGGCATTGCGTCTAGTGGCATCACTAGTGCATGGGCAGGGAACTCTTCAAAGTGCAGGATTTGTTATGGTGTGCCGTCTTCTGAAGCCTGGAGCGTCATGGGCGTTTTGAAGGAGGAAAACAAGGGCCTCAAGTCACGCTTGGGTGAGCTTGAGATGGTGATAGACGACTGCTTGAGTCTGGTTGGGCCATGAGTGCGCAGCAGGAACTGTGGATAATTGGTTATGGTAATGGATTTGATTCTTTTGACCTTGATGGTTGCTGTACGATGATACCTTATGCTCTGCTTTATATGACCAGACCAGACATAGTTGAGGGAATAGTTATTGTATCTAGATGAACATGATGCACGGTACTTTTATGAACATGAGAAGATCAAATGTGTAGCAAAGACATAACAACTGTCCTCTACCCTTTTTCAAGCACGTAATAGATTAACAAGAGCTTAGCTCTAGTTCGAAGCTCCAACCATGGATGATGGGGGAAGTGACCATTTGTCCAGTTGCGGTTTAGCGTGGCTGGGGAGCGAAACTCGAAAGTGGCCAGCGAGGCGACTAGGGAGATTCCACTCAACCTGGCCTCCAACTCTCCTCCCCTTCTCCCTTCTCTTCCACGTCGCTTCTTCTCAATTCTTCCCCCTCCCCTTTAATAGTCCCTTTCGCTCCTTCAGCTGGCCTTTGATCCAGCTTTTTATTTTCCCTAATCCCTGAATTTGCGATTTTTTTTTGACCCTACTGGGAGGTGACCACGATGAGCGGACGTGAGTACTCACACGCGATCGCAATCAATTCTGCGGCGCCATACATTCAACTGCCTCAATTGGCCATCGGTAGCTGATCCTCGTGAATAGTCCGTTTTCTTGATCTGATCAAGCCCTTTACGCCCCTCCTTCCGGAGGTGGCAGCTCCTGAGGCCAAGGTGCCCTTCAACCAGAAGTTGATGTGGACTGGGGTATGTGCTGAGATGCTGCAAATCGAAGCCCAATTAGCTGACCCTTCCTCCAGTTGACTCTTCTGATCTTCTTGGTCATGAGCCAAATGCCTCTGTATGGTATTGTCTCCTCTGACACTTCAGATCCCCTTTACTGGCTGCGTATGATGCTCGCCAGTAACCGCGGAACTCTGATGGAGTTGGGTATCACTCCCATTATTTCCTCCGGCATGGTTTTCCAGGTACGTAGCGCGACTGAGCGATATCTTATCCCGCCATTTTGAGGATTGTACTGACATGTGGCATTTCTATAGCTCCTCGCTGGTACCCACCTCATTGACGTCAACCTTGACCTCAAGACCGACCGTGAGCTTTACCAGACCGCTCAGAAGCTCTTCGCTATCATCCTCTCCTTCGGCCAGGCCTGTGTGTACGTTCTGACTGGTCTCTACGGCCAGCCCAGCGATCTTGGTGCTGGTATCTGCGTGCTCTTGATCGTTCAGCTGGTTGTTGCCGGTCTCGTCGTCATTCTTCTTGATGAGCTGCTCCAGAAGGGCTACGGTCTCGGCAGTGGTATTTCTCTCTTCATCGCGACCAACATTTGCGAGTCGATTGTGTGGAAGGCTTTCTCCCCCACCACCATCAACACTGGTCGTGGTCCCGAGTTCGAGGGTGCTATCATTGCTCTCTTCCACCTTCTCCTCACCTGGCCCGACAAGCAGCGTGCTCTGCGCGAAGCGTTCTACCGCCAGAACCTGCCCAACGTGATGAACCTTCTGGCTACTCTCGTTGTCTTCGCCGCAGTCATCTACCTCCAGGGATTCCGTGTTGAGATCCCCGTAAAGTCCTCCCGCCAGCGTGGAATGCGGGGTTCTTACCCCGTCCGTCTGTTCTACACCTCCAACATGCCCATCATGCTGCAGTCCGCTCTGTGCTCCAACATCTTCCTTATCAGTCAGATGCTGTACTCTCGCTTCTCCGACAACATCCTTGTCAAGCTTCTCGGAGTTTGGGAGCCTCGTGAGGGTTCTGCCCAGCTCCACGCCTCCTCTGGTGTCGCTTACTACATGTCTCCTCCTCTGAACTTCAAGGAGGCTCTGATCGACCCTATCCATACGGCCGTGTACATCACGTTCATGCTCGTTGCCTGCGCTCTCTTTTCCAAGACCTGGATCGAGGTCTCCGGTTCCGCTCCCCGTGATGTCGCCAAGCAGCTCAAGGACCAGGGTCTCGTCATGGCTGGTCACCGTGAGCAGAGCATGTACAGGGAGCTGAAGCGCGTCATCCCCACTGCTGCCGCTTTCGGTGGTGCCTGCATTGGTGCTCTCTCTGTTGCCTCTGACCTTCTCGGTGCCCTCGGCAGCGGTACTGGTATCCTTCTTGCTGTCACGTAAGTTCTTTGCATAATTCCATACATATAAATACAGTCACTGACCAACCTTACAGCATCATCTACGGCTACTTTGAAATTGCCGCCCGTGAAGGTGACATTGGCGCCGGCCTCAAGGGCCTTGTCCCCGGTAACTAAACTGGGATTCCGGTCAATCCTTTTCTTTTCTTGATTTTGACGACCCGCTTGAGCCAGAAAGCTAGCGGGCTCATATATCCCGCTATTCTTCCATCTCATGAGTTGTCAGGAGGTGTACCGTTGTGGCTCAGGCAGTATTTGGATGTATTTTCTCAATTGTGAAAAAGGATGGGAAGGTTATCGCATTTCAAGGGGTTGATTTCGTTTCTTGCTTTAGACAAGTAAGCCACAACTGTATATAACGCCTGTTCTGTAACCATATTATAAAGAGTCATCCAGAAGTCCTAGCTTCTATTACTATGAACGCGGTCTATTAAGTCAATTATATGAGAACATGCTTGTTTCCGATTCCTTGTCATCTTCGAATATACAGCTCAAGTCCGGTAATCACCATTGATAGTGACATACTCATGACTGAAATCACAGAACCAATACACCCCTTCCTCTCCACCAACATCTCCCTTCTCACCACCCCCAAGATCAATTACAATCTCCAAATCCTCCTCCTGAAGGATAACACTCGCCCGCTCCTCATCGACCACCTCAGGCTCGCCATTCACAAGCAACTTGAGCACAGCACTCCCATCAACAGGCTTAAAGCTCACGCTCGTGCGCTCCGGCACAACAACACCCTCCTTCACACCCTCAGTGTACCCGATCGCGCACAGAATTCGTCCCCAGTTCGCATCTTTGCCGTAAAGCGCCGTTTTGACGAGCGGGGACCGCGCGATCGTCGATGCGATCTTCTGTGCAGATGCGTAGTCAGGCGAATTCTGGATCCGGACTGTGACGAATTTTGTGGCGCCTTCGCCGTCGCGGACAACGAGTTGCGAGAGTGATTGCAGGAAGCTGGTGAGAATCTCTTGCATGACGGTGTAGTCGTTTGAAGAGGTCGAGTTGATGGGGGCGCCGCCGGCGGCTCCGTTTGCGAGGATTGCGACGGTATCGTTTGTGGATGTGTCGCCGTCGATGGAGATGGCGTTGAAGGACCGCGAAACGGAGGTTTTGAGGAGGGATTGCAGAGCGGATGGGATGATGGGTGCGTCTGTGGCGATCACACCGAGGAGAGTTGCCATGTTTGGGTGGATCATCCCGGCGCCTTTGGTCATGCCTGCGAGGCTGTAGGTGCGGCCGGGGGAGGAGGGGAGAGTGAATGTTCGGGAGAGGAGTTTAGGGAATGTGTCTGTTGTGCAGATTGCGCGGGCGGTGGTGAGCCAGGCGTCGTGGGTTGAGGAGAGGGATTGTGTGGCTTCGGGGATTTTCGAGAGGATCTTGGAGATGGGGAGGCTGAAGAGTTGTTTGTTAGTGTGACTGAGGGCATGATTTCGTATATATAGAGTGTACGTACCGTTGCCCAATGACACCCGTGCTCATGACCAGGGTACCGGCCTCAGCGACGCCAGTGTACTCGTCCACCTTCGCAGCCATGTTTGTCGCATCTTCAAGACCTCCTTTGCCGGTAACAGCATTCGCGCAGCCAGAGTTGATGACCACGGACCGGATACCCTGACCCTGGGTGGCATTGAGGATCTTCTTGCTGACCTGGACCGGGGCGGCCTGGAACTTGTTGGTTGTGAAGACGGCAGCTGCGGAGCATGGGGTCTCGGAGGAGATGATTGCGAGGTCAGGGAATTTGGTGTTGGAGGCTTTCACACCGACGTGGGTTCCGGAAACTGCGAAGCCTTTCGGATAAGTACCAGAGGTGGGAATGTACTTTCGTTTGCTGGCGGGGATAGCTACATCCACCGGTGCGGAGTAGCAGCGCACCTGGCCCTTCGCCATGCGGGCAAAAGTAGCCATTGCGACTGTAGTCTGGGCGGGGGAGGCCATTGCGGCTAGACAGACCCCAGCAAATGTCAGTAAATCTCGATGAAGAAAGATCAATTGTGAAAGAGCTTAGCTTTTGAGAAGCTAGAGCTCCGAGGGGCACTAAATACCTCTTGTTCTAGTAGAAATGACTCAGAAGGTGATCTCTGACTCGGCGGGCCTTTGTTTCCCTTTGCGACAGGAAAATGCAACCACAGCCGGACTTGAATTGAGTCCCTGCAACCAATTTCCAATATCTTGTCGCAATGCAGCTGCTCGCGAGAAATATCGCTCACCTGAGCTGTGGTCAATAAATCCCGCTCCGATATCGCGGAGATCGGAGAAACATCGGCCCAGAAACAGAGTAAATCGCGTTTAGGCGCGGTATGGAGGCCGGAGGAGTCTCGAACCTGGAGAAAGATTAACATTCCCAGCACCAATTTCCAGCTCTAGTTATCCCTTGCTTCTGTACCTTGCTAGGTGTTTTCTTCCACTGAAAATTTATAGCATCTGCCGTAACTGATGGTAATTCGTCCTCTCATTCTTTTCTCGGATTACAGCTAAAATGAAACGAAAGCAACCAGATGTTGACGACGAGCTCCCTGTCTCGACACCGAAGAGGCAGCGGACTTCGAACTCCAATGGCACAAGGCGAACATACGTTAATGGCGACGGATCGCCAGAACCACCATCGTCGAAGCGTGTAAAGAGGACACCCCAGAAGCCGGCCGCGGAAACCCCAGCAGCACTGAAAGAGTCCGGCCTAAGAACTCCATCTAACCGATCGAAAGCTAAGGCTTTGTTTTCGACATCCGCGAAGGAGAATGGAGCTTCAACCCCAACAAAAGCGCGCGCTGACCGATCTGCTAAGAAAAAGAGTGCCCAGTTGTTGCTCGACCAGGATGAGGATACCTATGATGGGGGGGAACGTCTTGCGGAGGAGATACTGGCGGAAGAGGATGCACCTGGTGAGCTTGACAGGAAAAGCAATAAAATCATAGAGACAGTCGAGGCGGATGATGCTGGAGAGAAAGGGGACAAGACTGGGACGGCACCGAAACGCCGTGCTGGGCGCCCGAAAGGTGCTAAGAACAAGCGTTCACCTACCCCCGAAGGCGAACTGCCGGCACATGAACGATATTTCTTTCAAAATCGTGCCGGGCCTCCTAGGACGTCGAACAACAATCTCAACAAGGTAAACCTCCTGACACATGAGGAATACTTCGAGAAGCACGCAAAGTACCAGGACCCTTGTAAGCAAGAGACATTATTCCTCAACGACCTTCACCGCAGATCGTTCTCGCAATGGAATTTCGAGTTTGACCAGGGATTTAATATTTGCCTGTACGGATACGGCTCAAAGCGCCGGCTCACGCACAGTTTCGCAGACTGGCTCTACCGCAAACACAGCTCTAGCCCCCCATCTGTTGTGATTGTCAACGGACATACTCCGAACATCTCCATCCGATCTATATTCGCTACTCTAGTGACCGCCGTTCTTGGGGCTGATATACCGTCCAAAATGGGAGCACAGCCACTAGAAGTCCTAGAATTGCTCCAATCCACGCTTAAATCTCGACCTCAACAGGCGCCAATCACCGTCTTCATCAACTCGATTGACGCCCCATCTCTCCGTCGTGCTTCCAACCAGACTCTTCTTGCCAGATTGGCGGCCACACCGAAGATTAACCTCCTTGCAACTGCCGATACTCCGAATTTCTTGTTGATGTGGGATATCAGTCTTCGCGACCAGTTTAACTTTGTCTTCCACGACTGCACAACCTTCAAGCCATTTGATGCTGAGTTCGATGTGGTAGAAGAAGTCCATAATTTGCTCGGTCGCAAGGGACGCCGTGTCGGAGGTAAAGAAGGGGTTGAATTCGTGTTGAAGAGTCTCCCAGAGAACGCACAAAACCTCTACCGAACTCTTCTGACGGAACTTCTTTCGATGGTTGACGAAGGACAGAACGCAGAAGACGACCTGGAAGATACTGAGGGCACACGGGACCCCAAGGACGAGCTTGGCATCGAGTTCCGCGCATTATATCAAAAAGCGTCCGAGGAGTTCATTGCTTCGTCTGAGATGATGTTCCGAACACTACTGAAGGAGTTCCATGACCACCAGATGATCACGTCACGGATGGATACGAGTGGAATGGAGATACTAGGTGTTCCATTGTCCCGCGAAGAAATGGAAGGAGTTTTGGAAGACCTTGTTTTGGGCTGACTTGCCACATTCATATGCGAGCGCCCCTAAAAATCTATGATACCCTGTACAATATGTTCGCCAACAAGGTCTGAATCGATCTATGTTACATTGCAACCCGACGTTCCGCATCTCGATCAACGCAACCTAGAATTGCGCAAAAGCAGCCAAAGCCATTGTGGTGCCGAAACTGAGCTTGAATGGCACATTCCGCGATGTCAATTTTTCAAGATTGACTGATTTCACGTATTTCTGCAATGTGTGCACGGGGAAAATATTGTATCCCTTGGAGGCGGCATACTGCGAGTATAATCAGCCACACACATGTTCCTTCTTCTCATATAAATTTAAATGGGCACCACTAACCTCAACCGCTACAATTCCCATCCCGATGAGCACAACTAACACCCGAGAAAACGCCCTCAACCCGACGCCAACCACAAGACCAAGTACACTGCCCATGCTCACTTGTCGCATGTTTGATGCTGTGAGAATCCCGCTCCCACCAGACCGTGTAATTATTCCCTGTTTGCTCAACGATGGATCCGAGACGGCCCATGGTGACTCTGTGGCGCCTGTTCTGTATGGTGCCGTATCGCATTTCATTGGAAGGGCGCGAAAGGGTGAGGAAGGGAGGAGGGAGAAGGATAGGCCGAGGCCGACTCCAACGATTGCGGAGGTGCGGGAGAACATGAGGAGCCCGGATGCCATCTTGGTGGGTGGTTGTGGGTCAATTGAAGACTATGGCTGTCTTTATAACAGTAGCTTTGAGATAATACTAAGCAATTATAATGTACAGACACTGTGAAATGCTCATGAATGTTAGCAAGGAGTCTGAGGTCCTGGAAAGGTAGACTTTACGTCATGGTTGCTTCCTGTGGGCGGTGGAAGTGGGCAGTATATTTCGAGATGAGCGTTCGGGATGCCTCGGAACAACTTTCTCCTTCAAACCATTCGGTGGGCGAATATTGCTCGGCGATGGAGGCCAATGTCCGCCCAGAACTCTAATATCCATTTCGCCGCCTGTACAGAGTCCTGCTAGTCTACAAGTACAACCTTCCGGCCGACAGCAGGCTCTGGGATGGCAAAAGTACTCCCCTCAGGTCCCCGGCTTATCGATACCAATGGCGCCCCTCGATCTGAGTGATCACTGACAGAGCCATGGATGGGTTTTACAAAATTTGTACACCGGAAAGAACAATCATCGAATAATCAAGTAATTCTAGAAACTGACAGACCGCTGACAGGCGGCATTGGCAACTTGGCGAATCCAGCTTCTCTGGTTCCTGGCTATCCCGCGGAAAACGAACAGGATCTTCAGGCGAATACGCAGCAGCCTCTCAGGTATGGAGGGGCAAATACGCCATGATTGGTCTACTTAAAAAATTTCGGCGGGGAAGTCAATTGAGGGGATCCTTTTCTGCTGGGTCCGACTCGGAGGCGAATTGAAGATGCCGAAGGGTATTAATATGGGGGGTGTTCTATACCTTCTAAGTGACTCACGCGCCCTTGCACTGACACTCCCCCTCGTCTGATTCTTCTTTCTCTTCTCTTCTTCTTTCTCTTCGCTGGCTCTCTTTCTCTTGTATCTTCTCACAAAGTACTTCCTTCATTATATACTACCGCTACAATGGCTTCTCAGACTGCTGCTACCAATGGAGCTGCCGCCAACGACTTCACCGTCAAGGCTGGACTCGCTCAAATGCTGAAGGGCGGTGTTATCATGGACGTTGTCAATGCTGAGCAGGTAAGAAAAGACTGTTTGATCCTCGTGACGCAGCAATTGACTTTTTGCAGGCCCGTATTGCTGAAGAGGCCGGTGCTGCCGCAGTCATGGCCCTCGAGCGTGTTCCCGCCGATATCCGAGCCCAGGGAGGTGTGGCTCGTATGTCTGACCCAACCATGATCAAGGAGATCATGGAAGCCGTTACAATTCCCGTCATGGCCAAGGCCCGTATTGGTCACTTTGTCGAGTGCCAGGTTCGTCATCTGATCGTTGCGCAGGTGTTTACTGAGCTAACATGTAGTTCTGCATAGATCCTGGAAGCCATTGGCATCGACTACATTGACGAGTCCGAAGTCCTTACTCCCGCTGATAACCTCTACCACGTCACCAAGCACGGCTTCAAGGCTCCCTTCGTTTGCGGCTGCCGCAACCTTGGCGAGGCTCTCCGTCGCATTTCAGAGGGCGCTGCCATGATCCGTACAAAGGGTGAGGCTGGTACTGGAGACGTCGTTGAGGCTGTCAAGCATATGCGCACTGTCAACGCGGATATCGCCAAGGCCCGTGCTATCCTCCAATCATCCCCGGACTACGAACCTGAGCTTCGCGCTTATGCCCGTGAGCTTGAGGTTCCCTATGAGCTCCTTCGTGAGACTGCCGAAAAGGGCCGTCTCCCCGTCGTCAACTTCGCTGCTGGTGGTGTTGCAACCCCTGCCGATGCCGCACTCATGATGCAGCTAGGCTGCGACGGTGTCTTCGTCGGCTCCGGTATCTTCAAGTCCGGCGATGCGAGGAAGCGCGCGAAGGCCATTGTCCAGGCTGTGACTCACTTCAAGGACCCTAAGGTTCTCGCTGAGGTCAGCCAGGGCCTTGGTGAGGCCATGGTTGGCATCAACGTCTCGCAGCTGCATGAGAGCGATAAGCTCGCCAAGCGCGGATGGTAAACCTGGTTGTTTACTTTCCTCTTCAATTCATTCTTGTGTTAATTGTTTTTAATGAGCGTTGGAAAAGTTAGTGCACCACGGTGTGCTTGTTGATGTCAAGATTTCCAACTTCTTGCATTGGGTTCAACAGTCCAGGAGGCATTGTGTGCTTGCGAGCTATTAATGAGGTATGAACATATGGATTATCTTAGACTACCTACTTCATCTAGAGTATTGAACCTGCTTCTTTGATCCGTAACAGTCTGCGAGTCTTCGTGCCTTCCAACTTATACGTGTGCTACCCCGAAAATAGAAAGAACTACTCACAATACAGCGTTCGAAGACATACCGACAACTTCGCCCTTCACTCCCTAGGTATCTTCCCACATCTTACGTCCCACTCCGACCGTCGCTCATTTCCAGTCTTTGTCTATCCTTCCTCTGTATCGTCAGACAGTCACTTACTGTGACTCACTGTCACTCCTTATGCACAGCGTATCCAGTCACTTTTTGACCACCAATCAGTAGACAATACTCCATATCACATCAGGTCCCGATTCGGAACGAAACAGGATGCCCTCGGACGACCAGGAAGGTGTCTTCCATATGAGCGAATCTTCGCGGTCGAGTGAGGAGAAACCCAGACGCAGAAATCAGCCTGGTACTGGTCCTACCTCTACCCGCCCTCCTACGTCTGATCCTTCTTCTGGCCCGCCGCCGCAGCCGCCTTCTGCTGCGTCTGCTACTGAAGATCGTCCTCCGACTGATCCGACCTCTGATCCTCAGGACGCTGCTCGAGCTGTTCCGCAAGATAATCCCCCAGCTGCCCCCCGACCTACTCGCACAGCCGGCCTCGGGGCGGGCCCCCCTGTCCCTGACGAACAGACAGCAGAACACCTTGATTCCCTTTCCTCTAACTCTGAACCGACTGGTGATGGACCTCCTGGACCTACTCAGGGAGCTGAACGACTTCTTGCTATGGTTGAACGACGTCCTACTGGGGTTGAACATCCTCCAACCAGGGCTGAACAACGGTCTACTAGGGCTGAACATCAACCAACTCACGGGGCTCGGTACCCTCCCACCGGTGCTCCACACCGTCACGCTGAAGGAACTCAGCAGCCTCATATTGGTAAAGAAAACCGCCCAGCCCAAGGAGTGCATCATCGTTCCTCAGCGGTTACCGGGTCTCAACGTACGTCCACCGGTGAAGGCCGGCCCTCTGATTCTGGGCCATCAGATACTCTACCGCAAGGCTGCGCATACCCTGACTTTGAAGGTCACTCCCCACCCAGAGAGTATACCAGAAGGACACGCCCCCGTCAGCCTGATTTCAACCTTGGACCAGGAAGCGACTCAAGCGGGTTTTCAATTTCGAGGGAATTACAAGCTAGCATTGATGATTTCTTGTTGATGACGCAACTGCCCTCACCCGAGTTCATCACAGGCGATATAGCTGAATCGCGCAGACTCGTGCTGAATATGAAGCGGGATAGGCGTGAACGGGAAGAACGAATGAAAGAAGAGGACAAGCCACAGGAGAGCTTAGGAGATGTGCATGCAAAGGCGTCTGGGGGCGATGATGGCCAGGAGGGCGACAAGGAGCCGCAGACTGGTGGGGCTCATGATCCAGGGCTCCCAGGACAGCATGAAGAACCACCCGAAGATTCTGGATCAGGATTACCTATAAACATACGTTCCGGAATCGACAGGAACTGGAAGCCGGTGCCCCCAGAACTACTACTCGATCCGTCAAGACGGGAAAGACTTGGCTCCGCCTACCACAAAGGTCCAACCGCCCCCGAAGTTGAAACAACGGCGCATGATGATGGAAAAGGCCAATATCCCCTGCTACGAACATCCCATCTGCACCCCTTAGCAGCACCCCAACCCTACGCCGAAGTGGGCATACTTGGGAGCCCCTCTTCCGATCCCGAAGAGATGGTGAAGCTTCGACAAGGTGTTCGAAATATACTGTTACCGCTAACGGGCCGTGGGGAGCAAGCGACCCTAGAGGATCGAGGACCTAACCAACCCGAACAGAGAGATCAACCTGAGCTTTCTCCACAGCCTAATCTCCCTTTAGATCCTCAGTTCTCTCCAGAGCCTGTGCCGCCCCAAAAGCCTGTGTTGCCCCAAGAGCCTGTGCCCCCTCCAAAGCCTCAACAGACAGGAGGATCTGAGGGGCAAGGTCAACCTCAGCAGACAGGTCAACCGGCACGGACAGGAAAATCTCAGCAAGCGAAAATATCCAAGGAGCCAGAACCGTCCAAGGAGCCAGAACCGTCCAAGGAGCCAGAGCCGTCCAAGCAGCCAGAGCCATCCAAGCAGCCAGAGCCATCCAAGGAGCCAGAATCATCAAAGCAGCCAGAACAGCCAAAAGCGCCAGAACCGTCCAAGGAGCCAGAGCCATCCAAGCAGCCAGAGCCAATCAAGCAGCCAGAGCCAATTCAGCAGCCAAAGCCAACTAAGCAGCCAGAGCCATCCAAGCAGCCAGAACCATTCAAGGAGCCAGAATCATCAAAGCAGCCAGAACAGCCAAAAGCGCCAGAACGGCCCAATGAGCCAGAACAATCCAAGCAGCCAGAACCACCCGGGCAGAAAGGGCAATCTAAGCAGTCAATTCGACCTTCGTCCGAGAGCAGAAAAGGTAGCCCACGAAGAGATCCTGAGGCAACGCCAAAAAATGATGACACCGGTTCCGGACGGCGAGATACCACTCAGTCTGGTGAACGTGATCAAACGCGACAGTTGGCACTGTCTGAGCAGCGGCCCGGACAGCCGTCAACAGAGGCTAGTGAAAGGGCAGGAACCGTAAAACCTAAGCAGAAACCAGACGACGGCAAGACTGATAATCGGCGTCAAGAAACCGGGCAAACCGAACAACCAGATCAGGGCGGACGCTCAGGAGCACAGTCATCAAGAACAGGAGACGATAGCGGAAATGGAGGAGCTCGGCAAACGCCAGGCAACGACGACAGCTCGGTGACACTTGTAGACCCCCAAACCCAAGAAAACGAACCAGTACCACGAACCCCAGGGTGTTGTAAAAGTTTCCTTAAGGCTATGGTATTGTGCCTGATGTACTCCATTCTCTTGATCTGGTGGCTGACCAAGGTTACTTGGACCTACAGACGCGTTGTTTTCGTCGGCAGCATACGTGACGCAGGACAGGGGGCCATTAGGGCAAGCTTTGGGTAATTGCGGAAGAATGTCTGCTTCGTCTGATTCAAGCATGGCTTCAGAATTTAGTTTAGTCATTCGTCAATCTATTAATAACCATGCCTACTTTTGAGTCTGTGCCCAGCGAACCCACCGTCGAATGCACTCATCCACCCTTTTCAGCGCAGCCCGCTCAGCGGCAACCTCGAACCACTCCCTATGTTCCTTTCCGCATTCCCGACAAGCGCCCAGATCCCTTGCTCGGATATCCGCCAGCTCAAGGTGGATTAGTCTTTCCACGCGATGCACATGCGGGACTTTCTCGCCCGGCTCTAATCCAACCTGCGCTGATCCAGGTTTCCGTCCAGATGCATACGGGTAGTATCGAATCAACGTAAGATGATTCGAGCACTGCCTCGTCCACTCATTCAGCCGCCTGGTAACGTTACTCGTGCGCCCAATCTTCAGTCGCACTGTGCCTGGCCCTGATCCAGCCCCTGTACCACCCGGAGCAGACCGAGCAGTCGACCCTGCATTAAAATCCAGATCCCTCGCCCTCCGAATCGCCGTATCCGTTCTTTTAATCTGCTCAACCGATTCAGCGGCATTAACGTCCCTCTCAGCCGAGGGTAAAAGCTCAGATGCGATATCTGTTGGCGGTGGCGCGGATCGTTCTGATGTAGATGGTGTGATCCAGAACATGTAGATGTAGCCTGGTTCGTCGGCGGCGGAGATGGGTTTTGCGAGTTCAGCGAGGAGGAGGGAGGTTGTTGCTGGGGTTAAAGATGGTGGGATCCAGGTGAGGAGGGGGTTTGTTTGTGTTGAGGATGGAGGTTTCATATTGTTCGCGAAGGGATGTGGGGAGACTTGTTGCATTTGCTGATGAGGGCGTTGAGGTGGTTTGCCAGCTTGATTGGCTGGGCGGGCTGGTCTTGGTTTTGCGGGGAGTGGCCCTTCGTCTTCGATTATCGTGAAGCAGCAAAATGTATGCTTTGTCTGTTTCTTCTTTTTCGGGTACTGTGTGTTTCCAGTTGTAGGCTTTGGGGAGGTTTGCGGGTCGTTGATGTCCAATACGCCCAGGCGGTCCATTAACGTGTCGATGCTTGTCCGGTTCTGCTTCTGCGCTTGGTCTGATGCCCATGTTGATCGGCGGATGATTGTCTCCGCTTGGTCTTTATGCTGCCAGCAGTAGAATGCAGTTATGTCGATATTCTGGCGGAGTTTGTTCTTATTCTGAGCAGCTGCTGTTCTTGGCGGTGATGAGACGGGGCTGGGTGATGCTAGTCCTCGACGACATGGTAGGCCGTTGGCGGTAATGCCTCGACATGTTGTTGCTGGGTTTTTTGAGTCTGAGCGGGATACGAGTGACTCGGGGGTGTTCTTGATGTACGGCATTGGGATGATTATTGCTTTTGTGGCTAAGAATTGGCGGGTAGGGCTGTATATGAAGGGGAGGCGCGCCGAGGCGGAATTCTCAATCAGGCTCAATCCAACACTCGCGTGCCACTCTAATGCTAGTTGCTACTCATTAGTGAGGCTGTTAGGCGATTGGGATGTTTTTGTTTCATGTTATTGGGCGATCGATGCCTGGCTGTGCACCGCCTCAGTGGCTGGTGCTCGTGCATATAGACCCACCAAGGCTATTTATATCACGCGATCGGATTTGTCGTCTAAAGCACGGAAAATGTTCTGAGAATGTTCATTAAGGGTATCGGGGTATCGATGGGCTGTTCAAAACCGGGAAATTGTCTTGAGACGTATGAGCTTGAGCTTGGGTTGTATCAGCTAAGCATTCATTGCAGATATTGTAGATTCGCTCTACTTGCTGATATCGCCAACAATGCTCGCCACGAGTTGCGCTACCCAATATAGTTGAAGCCAGTTCCACGACACTTGATCCAGAAATCACGTACTAGCCGGAGAGTCTGTGGCCTGGCACCCCGTGCAGCAGAAAGCGACGAGAGGAAACGCTGCCTCTCTTCGGGTGAAGGGATTTGAGCATGTCCTTGACTAGTAGGATCATTTCCTAAATCCGCCAGCGCAGCGGTGAGGTGCGGGCGTGCATGCCCCTGTTGTTTGAAGATAACGCGCCTAAGGACATCTGTGAGATGCTCTATCTCTGATCGTGCACATCGACCCGCGACTTGAGTGATGAGTATGCGGCAGAGCGCTGGCAAACAATCGCGGACAGTTTTTTGAACAGCCTCAGCTTCGATGGGCAGATTTAAGGTGTTTACCCAGAACTGAGAAGCAGAGCGGAGAGGCAAAGGTTCTGGGCCTTGTAGAGAAAGGAGTGTAAAGTTCGAGATAGCTTGAATAACTGGAGGGCGTTGTCCGGCTTCCTGGGGTGTATATGTGAGCGCAAACAGGTACTGATAGTATTTCGGAAGCAGTCGAGTAAGAAAGTCAATGCCGCTATTCGCAACCTCCGGGTCGTAAAGCTCCGGCTTCTCCTGAACCCAGCAGAATGTGCTGTAAACGTGTAAAATGAGCGCAACGACCTCGTCGCCTATCATCTGCGCATGTGTACTGTGCGATGCTAAAAACGCGGAGGCCGTACCCATTACCATATCAGTACCAGAAGTGCCCAGGGGTATACTCTTAACGAAGTCCACCGTCAATGAAGGAGGGAAAACGAATGGGCCGGTTGATTCCGTATATCCGGCCTTGAGGATATCACAGGTCGCTTCAATTATAGCTGCGTCGAGTATAAAGTCCGTCATGAGGAGCCGCATGCATTGCATAATGATGTTCTGCGATACAGCACCAGCTCCGGTATTCCAAAATGTGGGCGGATACGGACCTTCCTCCTTTTCATGGTTCGAGTCCAAGACCACTTCACTGTCCGTTCTGAGCCCTTTCCCAGTGCTCGCAAGGCACCGAAGGACCATATGTGCACGGACACGGGCTTGATCTACTAGCCCTTGTGAAGCTTCATTCCGGGCAACTTCTGCTTGTTCGAGAAAAAATCCCAAAACTCTTTCCAAAAAGTGAGATTTTTCTTCATCCGTAGAAAGAGCTTGTATTATGGCAGCAATACCCTCCAACACCTTCTCCATGGTTTGTGAAGTGGCAGTTGGCTTCAAGCGGAATTGCTCAAACTGGTCGATGAAAGCGGGAAGCTCGAATTTGAGAGCATCGCGGCATGATTTGCAAAGGTGAGATATGGATCTTGAGGCTGCCGGAGCACTTGATGCGACATTCAAAGACGCGAAGAGAAACGTGAGAACACGCGGAAGCAAGGAGTGAGTACGTTCGAAATATGATCTGTATTTACCAAGCATATCCACCAGCGTTTGCCGGGGCTTGTCCGGAATTCCCAACCCGTCGCCTTCGCAGAGACGGGAGAACTCTTCGCTAAAGAATATCGCATTCAGACAATTATCCGCGTGTTTATTCTCGTCAACAGCTTCTGAAAGCTGGGCAACACAGAATATAGCAGCTTCAAATGATCGCCAATCTTGGCTAGCAAGAGAGGTTCTCGCTTGCGTTTGGAACACCTGCACCAACTCTATCCCGAGTATAGGGTAAATGGCGAGAATGAAATCACAAACGTCGCGCCGAAAAGATCCGAATTCAGAACGTTCGTCATCGCCCCATTCGCGTAGCTCCTCCGGGGTTGGGTATTTGAGCTTTTCAAAACAGTCCATGGCGACACGCGCCAGATTCTGTTTTGCAGGGCCAGAGCTTTTTTGTTCATCAGATTCCAGTAAGCTCTCCTGAAGGTCGTCCGCAACCTCTGTCCACCATTCGAGGGCGAGAGGCGATGCAGTATCGTCTACTGCTGCATATCCCGGTGCCTTGAACAAAGCATGAAGCAAAGCAAGTAACTTTTCTAGCTTTCCATCTAGAGGTTGAATAAAAAACTGAGCCTGTTTCAAGCTCGAGAGCGACAAAAGTAGCTCTATAAAAGTCATATTCTCGTCTTCGAAATCGCCCTCTAAAATTGAGGCAATGTGCGCTGTACCAAAATCGCTGATGATGTACTCAAGGATGGCAGCAATATGATCCTGAGACAGCATGTTATCACGCCATCCCATGATCTCATTGAGAATGTGCCCAGCCGTTTTTAAGAGGGGAGTTATCTTGAGACTGCGAATCACACAATTTGTCGCAGGCACCAACCGAGTCACGGGGAACGTATCATGGAGTTGGAATGAACTCCGCACGGATACCCAAGACTGAGCGTCATATGTCAACGGGGGATCAATCGAGCGAGGACTCCATAACACTCACATGGTAGGAATTGATTGCCTCAACCCCAGGAACTTCGTTGGAGATAGAGCCGCCAGAGGCATCGTGTTGTAGGATCTGAGATAGGACAAACTCAACTATCTGAAAAGCATCGCTGATATTCTCAGAGACGCGGCCAACGTCTTCCGCCTTCCGCGACTCCGAACCAAGGCGATTGATCTCCTCCGCCAGGGTGTTTGAAAAGTAGAGTAAAGAGACCAGCTGGTTCTCTGTCATTGCCGGAAGGATACCGCTTTGTAGATCGACTGACACGCAGTTGCCCTCGCGAACAGTCTTACCGTTTGCTAAGGAAGCAGCAAGACTTAAGATAGCGCGGGTCCAGGGCGCATCGGGTTTCAGGAAGATCGTTGCGAGAGTGGACGCCAATTTCCGGATAACGAAAGGGCGTTCACCCCCGTTGACCAAGAGAACATAGTGATCAATCAGGCGCCCAATAAGCTCTTGTGCATCGTCATTCGTCAAACTTTGCCTGCAATGTTGTTAGAGGTGTCGCCGACGCCTTCCAAGCGCGATGAGTAGACAAACCAGTCATGGTTTACCTTGACGGTGAAGGTCAGGGCACCAAAGAATCTTAGATCCGTATTTTCATCTGTAAGGAGACTATTTGCGATGAGCCAAGCTTGCGGTCCTTTTTGGAGATTTTGGAGGTGCTCCTGAATAACTTTGATCTTGGTGGGGTTGCCGGTATTTGCAGGGTCATAGAGCTGAGAAACAAGCTGAAACAACCAAGGTCAATTCATGATCAGAACGAGAGCAGGGAAGAGTCGCATACCGCCCTTGCCTCATTTATGAGGAGCTGGACATCCACAGCCTGGCCTGAGGGGTCCACGGACATGACCAAAGCGCCTGGGGAAGTGAACAAAAAGCTGGAGAAGTGACGATAGCTGCGCTGCGATATAGATGACTCCGATAAGCGTAATATAATCACGTGGTGATAACACTTTCAGGCGGTCAAGGAGGGGGAACTGCGTCAAGGGAGCTCGAGGGGAGAGACGAGGAGATACGGAATGGACTGTAGACTACATGAATTGGCGATTGATCAATCCCCGCGGTATTTACGCTCCCCCGCTGCCCGTCAGCTCTCACCACTGGCCTAGCAGTGTAAAATGAAACCCGATGCCAGATGTTGGCAGGTCATACCTGTAATATTTTGGTAACAGCTTGTAATATAATACAAGGCGCAAGTCCGAATCGGAGTCCCCACCTTATCAAGGCCGGGGTGTGTTGTTCGCTTCTCCCAAGCTCCAATCCTCCTATTTTTGTATAATCTATAGCTCACTTTCATTCGCCTTTGTCCCCCCTCCTCCAGTCTATCCACACACTCTTCAATTCGTGGGTGTGCACCCACTCGGCCCCCATTCGAGGTATTCTTTCTAGGACACGTGCGCCATTCCTCTTCTAATCGCGTCAGTCGATGCTCTTTTCCCGTCCTCCAACTCGGCTCTCCTGGATTCTAGCTTTCCGGCCGACTCAAAACCTGCCCCGCACTCGATCACGATTCTTTTTTATATCTGTTCCGAGATACGTCATCGAAATGGAGACCGTGGACACATCCAAGCGCCTTTCCAGCTTGCGGCAGCTGATGCAAGAGCACAAGGTCGATGTATATAGTATGACATCAGAGAACCCTCATTCCACTCTGGAACTTAGCCCAACTGACCGTTCATTAAGTCGTTCCTTCTGAGGATAGTCACCAGTCCGAATATATTGCGCCATGCGACGGTCGACGTGGTACGTCTATATAGTTCCTGCCTTCGAACCTGCCACCGACGGCTGCCCTCGCTTGCGAACGCATGTAACTTACAAATACATACAGAGTTTATTTCCGGGTTCACTGGCTCTGCGGGAACCGCTCTTATATCATTGAGCGAGGCGGCATTATCTACGGACGGCCGATACTTCAACCAAGCGGCAAAGCAGCTCGATAACAATTGGACTCTTCTGAAACGTGGAGTTGAAGGCGTGCCGACATGGCAGGAGTGGTATGTGATTCGAGTCCCTTCTGGATCAACGTTCTGAAATTGAACGCTTTGCAGGATCACTCAACAAGCCGAGGGTGGTAAAGTAGTCGGCGTTGATCCGGCGTTGATCACAGGTGGTGAGTAGGAACGGGGTTGAGGTAGCTTGGGTACAGTCCAAAACAGTCGCTGATGACTTCTAGCCGCCGCCCGGAATCTTTCCGACACCCTCAAGAAGAATGGTGCATCTCTAGTGGGTGTGTCACAGAACCTTGTCGACAAGGTCTGGGGCAGTGATCGACCAGCTCCGCCAAGGGAAAAAGTGAAGGTTCATCCCGAAAAGTACGCTGGAAAGAGCTTTCAAGACAAAGTGACCGACCTCCGGAAGGAGCTGGAGAGCAAGAAGGCGGCGGGCTTTGTGGTTTGTGAGTTTCATCTATGTACTGAAACCATACGCCCGGGCTAACATCCCTCAGCCATGCTTGATGAGATTGCTTGGCTCTTGAACTTGAGGGGAAGCGAGTACGTATGCAACACTTAGCTTATCTGCTCTTGACCTGACTTATCCTGGCTTCTAGCATTCCCTACAACCCTGTGTTCTTCTCTTATTGCATTGTCACCCCCACCACGGTCGAGCTTTACATTGAGGATGAAAAGTTGACTCCCGAGGTGAAAGCGCATCTCGGTCAAGACGTTATCGTGAAGCCATACGACTCAATATTTGCGGATGCCAAGGCACTGAGCGAGGCAAAGAAGCAGGACTCTGAGGCGTCTTCCAAATTTCTCCTTTCAAATAGAGCTTCATGGGCTCTCAATTTGAGCCTCGGAGGCGAAGATCATGTCGAAGAGACCCGCAGCCCGATTGGCGATGCTAAGGCTGTGAAGAACGACGTCGAGCTGGCAGGCATGAGGGCTTGCCATGTTCGTGACGGAGCTGCCTTGATTGAGTATTTTGCGTGGCTCGAGAACGAGCTGGTCAATAAGAAGACAACTCTGGATGAAGTGGATGCTGCCGATAAGCTCGAGCAGCTTAGAGCCAAACAAGACCTCTTTGCAGGCCTCTCGTTCGATACAATTTCCTCCACGGGCCCCAACGGGGCCATTATTCATTACAAGCCCGAAAAGGGGAGCTGTTCAATCATCGATCCTACCGCGATCTACCTCTGCGATTCCGGAGGCCAGTATTTTGATGGAACCACAGACGTAACCAGAACCTTCCATTTCGGAACTCCCTCTGAGCTTGAGAAGAAAGCCTTCACCCTAGTCCTGAAGGGCTGTATTGGGATCGATGCTGCCGTTTTCCCCAAAGGTACAAGTGGTTTTGCGCTTGATGTTTTGGCTCGTCAGCACTTGTGGAAAGAGGGACTCGATTTCCTACACGGGACAGGCCATGGAATTGGTTCTTACTTGGTAATTCAGGCTTCTCTCTGAGGATTGTCACTTTCTGACTGTATACAGAACGTACACGAGGGCCCTGTCGGTATCGGTACCCGAGTCCAATACACTGAAGTTCCCCTTGCTGTTGGCAATGTTATCTCTGATGGTAAGCACTAATGGTATCACTCGAACTAAAACCTTTGCTAAAATTTTGCAGAACCTGGCTTCTACGAAGACGGCAAATTCGGAATCCGTATTGAGAGTAAGCTTCTCTATCCATTGCCCAGGTATAAAGCTATACTAATATCTGATTAGACGTCGTCATGGTGCGCGAGGTTCAGACAACACACAAGTTTGGCGAACGTCCCTGGCTAGGCTTTGAACATGTCACAATGTGCCCTATTGGACTCAACCTGATTGAGCCCTCGCTGCTGAGTGACTCGGAAATCAAATGGGTGAACGACTACCATACAGAAGTATGGGATAAGACCCACAAATTCTTCGAGAACGACGAATTCACACGAAACTGGCTGAAACGGGAAACTCAGCCAATCTCCAAGTAATAGGGCGATAGAGGCCTGTTATAGATAGATAGTAGGATAGAATTATCACCCAGAAAGTCAATCGTGCTTGTATACACTTCGTGTAGGATTTTACACCCCCAACCGAATTGCGGAACGTGGCTGGCGGCTCGTGTGGGGATCTCAAGACACCAGCTCGGACCTGGTCCTGACGGTCCTGACCAACTAATCGTCCTTTCAATGCAACGATCTATTGACGTCTTGAAATTCTCGCCAACCTCCAGTACTCTGGCAGATAATTGAGTGTGTCCGCCACTGATCGAGTACCGAGGAGAACCACTCCCGTCTCAGATAGTCGCCCGCTTTCCAGCGACGATGCCCGCATCCCCTACATTCTGATCCCGTCGACCCCTAGGCACCGAGCACCGATTCGAGCTTCCTCTACATCCAGCCGATCGCCGCTACACTCCGATCGATTTAAACAATAGCTTGAGTTTAGAAAGCGCAACAAATTGGGTATGAGCAGTGGACGTGGCTACGCGAACGGTTACGGGTACTCCGACACCAACCGCTACGACCGCGGCGATGGTGGATACGGCAACAATAACAACCTAGGACCGGCTGGTTACGGCGTTGGAGGTGGACGAGATCGTCGCCCTGGAGGCTATGGTGGATTTTACACGGAGCCGTCACAACAGCCGTCGCTTTCGCCCGCTCATTCTCCGGAGCGCCGCCGAGACAGGTTCGACCGCGATGACCGTTCGTACTCCTCGTCGCGATCACGGACACGGGGGCCAGATACGGAGAGAGAGCGACGGACACCCACGGCGAATGAGCAAGTCCCTCGGGGAGATCCTCGACTGGTGAATACGAGCAACCAGGAGGGAGGACGCAGCGCTCCCACTGTGGGGAAGTCGCAAGCGGTTGAAGGTATGTGCCAGATGTGCATGCCCTACTCTTTTTCAATAGAGTTGATTTCTAACATACAATATCTATCTTCTAGACGTGCTACATTCGATCCAGCGGGACTGGGATTTCGTGGCGACCGACGATTGTGTGCCGGTACAGGTTGCATTGCAGTTAATGGACACAAGCACATTAGGGAAGGCAGAGCGCGAACCGGACTTCTTGGATGCGCATCAAAGTATACAACAGACACTAAAAACCATCGTGAACGGTTAGTCCCGGCCTCTACTATAAGCACAGGCTGTTACTGATACTTCTGTTCTAGAGCATCACCAGGGCTTCAATAGCTCCATCGGTACATATCACAAAATTCAGGCAAGCATACAAAGCTCGCAAGGCCGAGTGCGCAATCTGCGATATGCTCTTGAGAACGCGAAATCTGGATTGCTCTCGACGAAACCCGAGCTGAAAGAACTAGCTACGTCCTCTCAGAAATATGACGATATCATACAGCTATTCAGTCAGATCCAGGAAATCCAGTCCCTTCCCGAGAAGCTAGAGTCTCAGCTCACTGACAAGCGCTTTCTGGGTGCTGTGGAGGTGCTGCACGATGCTCTACGCCTTTTGCGACGATCAGAGCTTGAAAAAATTGGTGCTCTTGCAGATATTCGCGCATACTTTGAGAACCAAGAGTCTTCGATCACAGATATCTTAGTTGAGGAACTGCATGATCATCTTTACCTGAAGTCGCCATACTGCGCCGATCGATGGAAGCCGCCAACCGCAGAAACAGAGAACACGAATGTGAACGGAGGGGGCGCAAACTCTTGGGAGCGGCCTGTCTATGGGTTCCTTGCGAGACTCGATGCCACCAAGCCCATGATCGAAGATGCCTCTCGAAATCCGGAGGCTGATACGTTCTCTTATCTACAGCTTCTCATAGAAGCTCTAAACAAGATGGGCCATCTGGACATTGCAGTGGATCGTATTGAACAACGACTCCCTGTGGAGCTGTTCACAGTGGTTGACAAGACGAACGCGGAAATAGATTCACGCTATCCCTTACCACGTGGCTCTATGGCGCAAGAAGCAAAGGCCAACTCGCCAACGGAACTAATCGAGAAACGTGGCCACGTGCTATCAGAGTTTCTATGGACGCTGTACGCCAAGTTTGAAGCAATCGCGGAGGGTCACCGTGTTGTTCATGAGGTCATAGCAGCTATAGTAGAACGTGAGGGGATACCAAAAAGCAACTCCCTGGCTGGTGGTTTCAAGGAGTTATGGAAGCTTTACCAGAGCGAGGTAAGTTAGATTACTATCGACTTGATGGACTAACTGATCGACGCACCTAGATTCGATCTTTGATGCACGACTACCTGGCTACTGATGGCGACTCTTCTATTAGACCGATAGACGAAGAAACAGACGCACGACGGCAGCTATACTCAGGCTATAGAGATAAGAACAAGGTACGTCTATTTACGCGTCTCTACGCCGGATCTTGCTGACTCCTGATAGAAATTGTTCAAATTGTCCGAGGCTGGCCGTACAACCGAGATGAAGGCAGAACAAAACGAACTAGACGAGATCTTAAGGTCTTCCGTCCCTGGTCTTGTATCCAAATCGGAAGAGAAGTCGGACGACAACCCTTCAGACTCCAGACAAGGGACGGGCCACAAAATCCTGATCGAGCCCAGTGTATTCAATATGAGCCTGCTTCTACCGCCGTCGCTTTCTTTTATCCAGCGCCTGAAGGATGTTGTACCGGTGGATTCCGACATGGTTACAGGCTCTCTAACCTCTTTCCTTGACGATTTCTTGGTAAACGTTTTCTTACCGCAGCTTGATGAAACCGTCACCGAGCTTTGCACTCTCAGCTTTATCACCTCAGATGCTTTTACTGAGGATCCCCAATGGTCCTCTGTTTCGCCGAGGCCACTGTTCAAGGTTTGTAACAGAAACTGTTGAATGCCTCGTTGTGATTCTGACGAATATACAGGGTACGGTGAAGTTCATGTCGGTTGTGAGGGAGTTCAGCAAGATGTTGTCTAGCATTCCTCACGATCAAACTTTTACTCAACTTCTGCTCAGTCAGATAGTTACATACTATGATAAGTGCTGCGGCTGGTACAAAAGTGAGACGTCTCCCGAATTTGAGTGCCCTACTTGCCTGCTAACTTCAATAAAGCCATCGTCACGAAGGTCTCCTCTCATGCAAGAGGTGGTGGCGTCCATCTCAAGGCTGCCGCAGCTTTCGCTGAATCCGGTCCTATTCATGACCTAGTGACCGAGCTTTGGCACAGATCAGACACTGACAAGCAAGAAGTCATTGACAGGGTAATTACTTGCTATCATTTGCTTTAATTATCAACAGTGCTGACACGAACAGGAAACTGGGCTTCTGATTAAACTGACGGATAAAATGCCGTTGGAGCCCATTGACATCATTTCCGATCCCAAGTCTGTTGTAGCGCTGTCTCTCCTTCACAATAGCATGGTTCGCCGACAACCCCCACACTTATAATTCCTTAGCTAACAAAACATAGCAATGGCTTGCTAGTAGCCTTGCGAAGCTACGACAACCGGTAGCGGAAACACGACCATCCCAGGGTTCTTCTGGGACAACAAACCGTCGATGGACTTTGATTGGCGCCATGAAGGCTAAGCGCGATAGTATCAGTCAACCTGTATACCTCCCGTTGAATCAAGAAACAGGCACAGCATTCGACACAACACTCCAGTCCCTCCGTGACCTCTCACTCACCGCTATGTTCGCTTTGCACATTGATATCAGATGCGGAATCATTCATATGTTGGCGCGGACCATGGCCGGTCCTAACCCCCCAACCATCCGCAACTCAGAGCCCGCCACTCCTGGCCCACCACCTAGTGGTGGCTGCTGGCATCTTCTCACAAGCCAGCCCACGGCAGCATCACCGGCTATTCTAGAACTAAACAAAGACCTGATCGCTTTCGATACGAACATCTCAACCTACCTTGGAACCGCCCAACGCCGCTTCATCACCTCCGGCCTATCCCGCTTCATCGACCGCGTCTTCGTCTCCGCCACCCGCTACATCTGGGCGATGAACGAAAATGGCGCACTCCGCTTGCAACTCGACGTCCTCGTTTTGCAGCAAAACCTCAAGAACATCATTATCGATATCTCCGAACCGTCCGCCTCCACCGGCACACAGTCTCATCTCCACCACGAAGTCGTCGCCCTCCCCCGCAGCGCCAAATTCCTCGACTGGTTTCTCGAAGGCGCAGAGAAAGCCCTCGACTACGCCAAGAAAGAGAAGGAGTATCTTGCCGCGCATGGTCAGAATGCGCCTGCGCCTGACGGCGAACCGTTCAGCTATGAAGAGCTCAAGGTTCTAGTTGATTTGTGTTTCTCGGAGATATTGAGGGGGCCGAAGGGGGAGGATAATCGCGAGGGCTTTATGGCGGCGAAGAAAGCGAGTGCGGATGCGTTGTTGAGGTTGAGTGAGATTATGTGGGATTCTAAGTGAGTGGTTTATGGGTATAGTGTACCGTGAGCTTGATGATTTTGATCATCTCGAGCTGCTAGCAATATATCTAGCCATTAGCACCAGATATTCGATATCGAGATACACTAGTTGAATCGTGAAGGAGCATAGTTGAGGTTAATGCCCTTGGGCTGCGGGCATGCGGTATTTGGAGCTTCTCGTTACCGGTTGCTATGCTAAGGAGAATCACTTTACTGACTTAGCATGGTAACCAAGATCTATGTCTTGACTGTCTCGCCAATGATGCCTACGTGAAATAGATGGACGTTAGAGAACAGTAGCAGGCCTAGTGGACCTATTTGTGTTTCGACGATGACTATCATAGATACGCTGGTCAGACTCTCTACCGTACCTATCTATAGATGGACTTAATCTTCATTTCTATAGGACCATCATGCCTCTATTTGCTGAGGATACCAAATGCCGCAAATCAATATGAACTTCATGGATCCAACTAACAAAGCTATAATGATTAAGGAGTCCTAGTTAATTCGTTGCTTAAGGACGAACATCTGCATGCTTTTCGAAGAGGCACCTGCACTGTAAGACGACCCCTGCAGCATGCACCAATAATATTACCTCCCCGGGCCTCCTTTCTCCTTTTTTACTGCATCCAATGCGCTGACCCTCCCTTCAGACACAAACCACCTGCTCCTGTCCCTCTGTCGAACATCACTTTGCCCTTATCGTACGGTACTCTCAACTCATCATCCATGGATATCCAACACCAATTCCCTACCGTACATTGGATTCGGGGAGGAGGCATCTCCTTCGTGTATGAGGTCCACCCCCTTATCGTGGTGAAGGTCCCAAAGTCTGGGGAATTTGAGAGGGAGCAGTTTCGTAAAGAGGTCGAGATATATCGAATATTCTCGCAGAATCTGCCTTGCCCATTTATCGTTCAATGTTTCTCCTTTTCAGAGAACGGCATTTTCCTTGAATACATGAGAGGTAATTGAGGGCCCTTCAGGAGCGACCAGCCTCCTCTGCTAATACCCTGATAGATTCGTCACTTTTTATCGAATACAGAGTAACCACATTCGAGATATGAAAACCATGGTAGTCACAAAAGTGGAAAAGCTAGAACCGCTGCCCCTACGAAAGCAGTGGATGAACGACCTCGCCCAAGCCGTCGCATTCTTAGAATCACTGAATCTAGCTCATGGCGACCTACGACCTGAGAACATCCTACTCGGTCGTGACCGGCTGAAGCTGTCTGACTTTGACAGCACGGCAGAAGTTGGAGCATACCACGAAGCATGTATGGCTCCATATAGCAGATTCCTCAACAGTACCGAGGCGGACCAAGGCAATAGAGGGGTGCTGGCTTTCTTGGACCCCGGACAGAGGAGTTTGCGCCTGGTTCCTTGTTCTACTTTATAAACTACGGCTTTGAGGTTTATGGGGATAGGTGTCTTACTGAGGATCCGTACGACCATGGTCCCAAGACTGTGGCCTTGTTACAAGATATGGTGTTTCCGGAATTAACTGGCGATCCGCTGATTGACGATGTTATTGATCAGTGCTGGCATAATAAATAGGCCACGGTCTCAGAACTGGCTACGCAGACGAATAAGCTTTTGGGTGTGAGCACCGATGCGGCACAAGACTATGAAGCCACCGGGAGTTCTAATGGCAAGAGCTGTGATACGGCCCACCAGCTGTCTCTGGAAGAGGAATTTACTGCTAAAAAGACATTTTGTGAAGACCTAGAAGAACGTGGACTTCTTCGCGCACTTTCTTCAGGCGAGCCGGAGCAAATTGGGACACACGAAGTAGTCGTTGAGGTTGGGTATAGAGTCGGCGGACGAGGAAAATGCTTAGGAGACTGGGTTCAATATTTAGAATGTTAGTCAATCAATACTAGGTTGGTTCAGAAGAGAAATCCAACAGCTTTCATGTTCCTCAGACTCCAAACAAGTTTTAGTAGCATATTGTTATAAAGCCAGTCTGTATAGTAGGTCCTTGATTTCGGATTGATCAGACGTCTGATCTTACCGGGGTAAAGAGAAGATGGTCCTTATCGTGTTGCTTATACATCATATATCGACTATATCCATTATAACCTCCTAGAAAGTCCATTTGACAGCTTACCCGCACAATGCAGCTAGCACACCCTGGCCCCGAGCTTTTTAGCCCTTGAACTTGATACAACCGATTCGAAGAGTACCAGAGGGGACACCGGGCCAGATGCTTATCTATTCCGTTCGGGTTGGTGCAGAAACATGTGCATGATGACTTCTTGATGGATCAAAGCAGTCAAACATGGAATGTTCTCTGCAGGCAACATGATGTTTGCTCGGAGGAGGATGCCTGATAAGGAGCCAAGAGCTGCTACTCCAACTACGCAGAGTGCCAAGAACCTTAACTCCGCAGCGGTGAGTCAGGACTAAAAGACGTGAAGGAACTCAGAAGTAGGGTTCAAAGAGGATGTATATCTGATTGGCAGGCGGATGGACAGATAAAGACAGGGAAATCTATCTGTTACGATTGCAGGAGCAGTGATTGGCGAAGACCGAGTCCAGGGAACGAGGAAGAAGCGCAAAGCTAACTCCGAATTGCGAATCCGTAAGCGACAAAGCTTCGCATCTGTTAGTAAGCAGTAGCTTGAGGTCATCCTTTGGAGACTTCCTCCACCTCCGCGCTATCTTTCTTTTCTCCTTTCCAATTCGTGCCTATTTTTCCTGTCGGTTGTTGCTCCTCCTTCTCTTCTGTGCGTCCCGGAGGACAGAGGAAATCGAGGTCTGGGTTACACATTCCGGGAAACATGCTGGACGACAGCTCGCAGACCATCCTTGGGGAAATCGCCCCAGGATCCCTGCCGTCCGCCCTATTCCACTCGGCGAAGCGACAGCCTTTCTGCAGCGATCCGGAAGGCTGGGGGCCTGTCAGCAAGATCAGATATGACCTGACGCCGTGCTTTCTGGACTTTGGTGTGTCTCTGGTTGCGGCCTTTGGCTTAGTCTTTGGAACCGGCGCCCTCTGGTTCCTGTTCAAGAAGCGCATTCCGCAACCCGTCGCTAAGAACTGGCATTTCTATGCGAAGCTGGTCAGTATCAGACCATTGTCAGTGTCGCTGAACTATACTGAAAATTTCTCTACTCGCAGGTCGTTCTAGCCGCTTTGCTCTTCACTACCGCTCTACAGGCTGCCCTCCAAATCGAAACGGATCCGAAATGGTTCGCCAACTTTCCGTTCTGGAGCTCGGTGCTCATATTCGCCTCGCTGGGACTTATCTTTACCGTACAATACTATGAACACTGGCGCAGCCGGCAACCGAATGGAGTCGTTCTTTTCTACTGGCTGTTCTTTGTTATCGCATATGGCGTCAAACTACGCTCGCTAGTGGCGCGAAAGACCTACGAATATCATTTACCATACTTTGTTACCTTCAACGTCAGCTTGGGTCTCGCGATTCTAGAGTTCGCGCTGGAATATCTGGTGCCGAAGAAACAGAGTGCTTATGACGCCCTGGGCGACGAAGACGAATGTCCATACGAATATGCAGATATCTTCTCTGTTCTGACCTTCAGCTGGATGACACCATTGATGAAGTTCGGATACACCAATTACTTGACGCAGGATGATCTTTGGAATCTCCGCCGACGCGATACCACCCGTGCGACTGGCGCGACCCTGCAGGAGCATTGGGAGGAAGAGTTGGAGAAGAAAAATCCATCTCTGTGGACGGCCATGTTCAAATCGTATGGCACCCCGTATCTCCGTGGAGCAGTCATCAAGTGCGGCAGTGATATCCTTGCCTTTGTTCAACCTCAGCTCCTACGTATCTTGATTGATTTCATCTATTCATACCGGACCCCTGAACCGCAGCCCGTGATACGAGGTGTCGCCATTGCCCTTGCTATGTTTGTGGTGTCGGTAGTTCAGACTTCGTGCCTGCACCAGTATTTCCAGCGCGCTTTCGATTCAGGCATGCGCGTCAAATCCGGCCTTACTGCCATGATTTACGCAAAGGCTTTGAAGCTCTCAAGTGAAGGCCGCGCAAACAAGACTACTGGTGATATTGTCAACCACATGGCTGTGGATCAGCAGCGACTGTCTGATTTGACTCAATTTGGCACCCAGCTGTGGTCCGCGCCCTTCCAAATCACGCTCTGCATGATTTCGCTCTATCAACTGGTCGGAGTTAGCATGTTCGCAGGAATTGGCGTCATGATCCTCATGATTCCGCTGAACGGCGTCATTGCGCGAATGATGAAGAAGCTTCAACTTATCCAGATGAAGAACAAGGACTCAAGATCCCGTCTAATGACCGAAATCTTGAACAACATCAAGAGTATCAAGTTATACGCTTGGAACACAGCATTCATGAACAAATTGAGCCACATCCGTAACGACCTCGAGCTGAACACCCTGCGCAAGATCGGAGCCACCCAGTCAATTGCGAACTTCACCTGGCAATCAACCCCATTCTTGGTCTCTTGCTCTACGTTCACCGTCTTCGTGCTAACCCAAGACAAGCCGCTGACCACGTCCATCGTCTTCCCGGCGTTGACTTTGTTTAACTTGCTTACCTTCCCGCTTTCGGTCCTGCCCATGGTCATCACAGCCATTATCGAAGCCTCCGTGGCGGTCAGACGTCTGACAGATTATCTCACCGCTGACGAACTTCAGTCTGATGCGGTTAGGTTTGAGGATAGTGTCGCGCACATCGGTGACGAATCTGTCAGAATTCGCGACGCTTCGTTCTCTTGGAACCGTTACAAAGACGAGACAGCGCTAGAACATATCGATCTGAGTTGTCGCAAGGGAGAACTCAACTGCATTGTCGGACGAGTTGGCTCCGGAAAGTCTTCGCTTCTCCAGGCTCTCCTTGGTGATTTATGGCGGATAGAGGATGGTGGCGAGGTCGTCGTCCGTGGACGCATCGCTTACGTTGCGCAGCAAGCCTGGGTTATGAACGCAAGTGTTCGAGAGAACATTGTTTTTGGCCACCGTTGGGATCCGCAATTCTACGACCTGACTGTGGAGGCCTGCGCTTTGCTTGATGACTTCAAGAATCTCCCCGACGGCGACCAAACAGAGGTCGGAGAGAGGGGAATTTCTCTTTCCGGAGGACAAAAGGCACGCTTGACGCTTGCTCGTGCTGTTTACGCTCGTGCAGATATCTACCTACTTGACGACGTCTTATCTGCAGTTGATCAGCACGTTGGCCGCCATTTGATCAATCGCGTGCTTGGGCGTGACGGTATCCTGAGCAGCAAGACCAGGATCCTCGCCACGAACGCCATTCCTGTTCTGAAAGAAGCTGATTTCATCGGCCTACTTCGCGATAAGACACTGATTGAAAAGGGCACATATGAGCAGTTGATGGCCATGAAGGGTGAAGTTTCCAACCTTGTCCGTACGACCATGAATGACTCTGATGATGAAAGCTCCGCCGACAATGGACTCGCCAGCCCTGAAAGCTCTGAATCAGCCACTATCATTGAAAACCTCGACTCTGACCTTTCCGATACGGACGATGCTGAACAGCAAATTGGCTCTCTGGCCCCTATTAAGGCAGCCCCGGGTGCCCGAAGAACGAGCACAGTCACTCTCCGCCGCGCAAGTACCGTCAGCTGGACCGGCCCCCGACGCAAGCTTGCAGATGAAGAGAATCTCAAGAGCAAACAGACACAGGAAACCTCTCAGCAAGGCAAGGTCAAATGGAAGGTGTACGGTGAATACGCCAAGGAGAGCAATCTTGTTGCAGTTGGTTTCTACCTCTTCACACTCATCGGTGCGCAGACAGCACAAGTAGCGGGAAGCTACTGGCTGAAGCACTGGACTGACCAGAGTGAAACCCAGTCGACTTCACGTACTAGCACTGGTAAATTCATTGGTGTCTACCTGGCTTTTGGTCTTGGTTCATCTCTGCTGGTCATTCTCCAGAACCTGATTCTCTGGATCTTCTGCTCGATCGAGGCATCTCGAAAGCTCCACGAGCGCATGGCGTTTTCCATCTTTCGCTCCCCGATGCGCTTCTTCGAGACGACACCCTCTGGACGTATTCTTAACCGATTCTCAAGCGACATTTACCGTATCGATGAAGTTCTTGCTCGGACATTTAACATGCTTTTTGGAAACTCGGCCAAGGCTATTTTTACCTTGATTGTTATCGCTAGCTCAACCCCTGCATTTTTAATTCTGGTGCTTCCTTTGGGATACGTCTATCTAAGCTACCAGAAGTACTACCTTCGCACATCCCGTGAACTGAAGCGCCTTGACAGTGTAACAAGGAGTCCTATTTTCGCACACTTCCAGGAGTCGCTGGGGGGTATTTCTACCATCCGCGCATACCGACAGGAAGAGCGATTCAGTCTTGAGAACGAATGGCGCATGGATGCGAACCTGCGGGCTTATTTCCCGTCGATCAGTGCGAACCGATGGCTTGCCGTCCGTCTTGAGTTCATCGGCTCTGTTATCATTCTAGCCTCTGCTGCGCTCTCAGTCATTGCTGTCGCGACTGGAAGTCCTTTGTCTCCAGGAATGGTCGGTCTGGCCATGTCCTACGCCCTTCAAATCACTCAGTCTCTCAACTGGATCGTCCGGCAGACTGTTGAAGTCGAAACGAACATCGTGTCCGTCGAGCGTGTTCTCGAGTACGCGAGCCTACCGACCGAAGCGCCCGAGGTTATCTTCAAGAACCGTCCAGCGATCGGATGGCCAGCGCAGGGCGCGGTGTCTTTCCAGAACTACAGCACTCGTTACCGCGAGGGCTTGGACCTGGTGCTCAAGGACGTCAGCTTGGACATCAAGCCTCATGAAAAAATCGGTGTTGTTGGCCGTACGGGAGCTGGAAAGAGTTCACTCACTCTGGCCTTGTTCCGCATCATCGAACCCACCAACGGTGGAATCAGGTAAGAAGCCTCTGCAGACTTTCATTCAGATACTAACGACACCAGCATCGATAATCTCGACGTCTCAACGATCGGCCTCTTTGACCTGCGTGGTCGCCTTGCAATCATTCCTCAAGATCCAGCCATGTTCGAAGGAACTGTTCGAGACAACCTCGACCCTCGCCACGTCCACGATGACACCGAGCTCTGGAGCGTTCTAGGTACGTCGCCGCCAAAATTTCAGTTCAGCTCGTACTGCTCGTACTAACCAATACAGAACACGCCCGGCTAAAAGACCACATCTCCCATATGGAAGGTCAGCTGGACGCGCACATCCAAGAAGGAGGTATGTAGCTACTATATCCCTTGCAGGGGACATGCACTAACTCCAGCAGGATCCAATCTCAGCCAGGGCCAACGGCAACTCGTCTCTCTCGCCCGAGCGCTCCTAACACCCAGTAACATTCTCGTCCTAGATGAAGCAACGGTGAGTCACCGATACTCCTCACTTTACCGCCTCTCCTATTTGCTGGTACGAGAACGAAACTTTGCTAACGCTACTATTCCAGGCCGCCGTCGACGTCGAAACAGACGCCCTCCTCCAGCGCACCCTCCGCAGCACCATCTTTCAAGACCGCACGATCATTACGATCGCGCACCGCATCAACACGATCATCGATTCCGATCGCATCGTCGTGCTGGACAAGGGGCGCGTCGCGGAGTTTGACTCGCCGACCGAGCTCATCAAGCAGAAGGGCAAGTTCTATGAGCTTGTCAAGGAGGCTGGGCTGTTGGACTCGGAGGGGAATGCCGTTAGTGTACAGTGATTTCCCTCTCTCGCTCGTCGACATGATACCGACCTGAGCGACTGTTCACAGTCGTCTCGGGCTGGGTCGAGCAGAGATGGGGAGAGGAGGAAAGAAAAAGAAAAGCGACTTCGAAAATACCATAAAAGTTGATGTCCTATAACTACATCCTATATTTGGCGTTTGTTTGGGGGCTGCTCTATCACTACAATATCACATCGTATCATTATGTGCATAGTCTGTCGACATAGTTAGTATAGTACGCTATAATACAAACTGCACATACACACATTAGGTGCCTACATTCCAGCTCCAACGTTACCAACCCAAGGTGCCTTCCCATTGAAAACCCCCAATCATGAAATATTGATAATGACGTCGCCTCGTGCCTCCCCTCGTTCTCTCAAATCTATTTTATCATTGCCACGGTGAACAACCCAGCCTCGACCATCATCATCGTTGTTATCATCCCACAATAACTATCTAAACTAGCGGTGTAGGGATGGCCCCCTCGCTTACCTTTACCACCTGCACCTGCGAGTGCACCAGCACGCGCCCATCTCCAGCTGCATCCTGTAATATGTAATGTAATATGCAATGCAATATACTGGTAGTGCAGCGCGGAGGCAACTGACAGCTGCATGTTTGCTTGACGTTGCCATGTTATAATATGCAGTGTACGGCGTTGGGGTTGGGGGCTGGATTACGGCGGGGGAGTACTACTTACTTACTAGTGGTTGAGTTACTGTAAGGATGAGCTGGGGTGAGACAGAGATAGACAGAGGCCTACGTTTTTATGAAGAATTATCAAAGGGAAGGAAGAAGGAGATTGGATGGTTCTAGCATAATATAATTAAATAAGTAAATATAGCCTGAAGAAATAATGAACGGTCTGTCAATAATGTACTTGGTGGTTCCGAACTAGATGCTTACGTAGCAACTTGAAATAAAATATATATAACGGTCAAGCTATACCTACACCTATATCTACCCCAGAAAACAAACCTTAACAGAAAGAGCGCACAGCATGAACATAAATAACGATCAACGGCAACTGCAACAGCGACGTTGACAACAAAGCAAAGCACAGCAAGCAGTGGCACGATATGGCCGGATACCTACATAGAGTTCCAGTCGAGTTCGCGACGCTCGAACTCTATGGGGTAGGACAATCACAACCCGGGCATCGGCGTCCATGCAACACCGTTATCCCTGCTTCGGGCGGGTGCTGAAGGGTCTTTCCGCTGAGAAGCGAGGAGAGGAGAGGGGTTTGTGAGATAAATTGAATGAATGGATGGATGGACTTATTGTACTTTTACAATACTCTACGCTGCTTTTGCTCTCTGGATCTGGAGATGGCTGGATACTAGACAGAGGTAGTATGTACTCTGTACAGGGGGTGAGCTTGCGAGGGGTTTCCTGCCTTCTCAGCCAGCTTAGGTACGGAGAGGTACGGAGAGCCTCCAGCCAGGTACACCGTACTACAAACTTGAGAGTGAGCGTAAGGACAGACAGGAGGACAGAGAGCTGCCATGTGCCCTGTCCGAGAAGCAGGAGCTAGACCGGAGTTCCTCCCTCCGGTTTCAGATAGGTACTCCGTACCTACTCAACTGATTGCCCTGTGCGATGCGAAAAGCCAAGTGGAGAAATAGGTATCTGGTGGTTTCCTCTCACTCGATTCTTCTTTACTTCGACCCTCGGTAACATTACGGATTATGGATATGGAGTAGACAGCTATGGTATTGAATCCACAGATAACATAACCTGATAAACAAGCGAGCTGAGCGGAGGGGAAGAACTCCAACTGGAAGTAACTAGTTAAGCGCTGCGCTGCGCGAGTAAGTGGTTCTGCAGCGCACAGACATTAGTTAAGGACTACGAGTAGGATATTTTGGTGCCAACGTTCCAAGCAGACATGAACTCGGTAAATTAGGCTCATGCTCACCAAGAAGGGACAAAATTCGATGTCCTCCGATCCTGATGCACTTCTTCAGGAAGGGAAGGAGCCGCTGTCTTGTCTGATAGTAGTGTACTCGGTAGACCCATCATTGCACTCCCGATCAGGATTGTTATCTGTAGACAGGTCACCAGCTCAGCAGTCAGTCCCAGCTGCTGCATAAGCGCTGAGTTCCTCAGTGACCAAAGTAGCCAGCAGTACCAATGCCAAAGCTAAATCTCAATCTAATCTGAATCTCACGACTGTATCCCGGTCCCCGGGTCCAACTCTCCCCTCTACGGCATACCCCACTCTCTCCACTCTGAACTTAACCTCCGGGATCGACAACCGACCAATTCCAATCGGGGCTGTTGCTCTCCAGCTTTCGATCAGGAGCTGTGAATAGTGATGCTGTGGATCTCCTGACGGGGGGAGGTGAATCCGCGGGAAGAAAGTCTCTAGAGTTGGAGCGTTAGATCAGGACCTGAACGCCGAACGGTGCAGAACGGATGCGAAAAAAACGCTACTGGCGCATGGCGCAACTGCAGCTACTCCGGAGTAGAGGAGAATTCCTGAAACTTCGACGGAGAATTCTTGGAACAGAACCCAATCTCACTTTGACTTCGAAGCGCATGGCTGCTTTAGGCGGTTTGCAGAGTTAGTCCGCTGTCCTTGCGAGATCATTTTCTCTCCCACTTCCTTCGCTCTGCTCGAATTTCTTTGTTCTTTGTTCTCGACAGGTTGTTGGAGTGCGGGATTTGCGGGATTTTCCCATCATCTTCATCACATCTACACTCCACTGTACGATAACTCTCTCCACACAAACGGTCTGGGTGTCAACAAGCCCACTCCGCAGAGAAAGTCATTGAGAATATGCTCGGTACTTGTTGCTACGAGGGTGTCCATGTCATTACTCGGTCACCGAGATCGAACATCAACGTTGCGTACCGTGTTACCGTATCTTCTGCAGATATCAATATTGCCATGTCTCCTTGCATGGGTGGCCTGGTTTTCGTCAGCATCTTCGCAGTCTTTAGAAAGTACCAAACTCTATCCGGGTGGACGAGTGTTCCCCGGAAGAACCATCCATCGCTCGAGTCGATCTGTGGCTTGCCCACGAAACCGGTGGATCTTGATCGACCGGGGCGGTCCTTACAAGCTATTGCAAGCTTGATAAAAAAAAAAACAGTAACTGACGGCGTTCGAGAGTTGGCCATGAGATAGATCAAGACATCAAAAGCGAAAGCGATACGGTAGGAGATAGTCAAAGTATATCTCGTCGTTCATCGTCATCGACAAGGATTCCACTTTGTGATCGCCGCGATGCAGATTCACGGAAATCTTGCCTTATTGAGATATATCTCCGACACACTAACCCCAGGGTCTAGAACTACGGAGTATATCTTCTGCAGCCTGCTGCATCAACAGGTGCAGATGGAGCGGCCCGAGCGTAGCTATACATACTCGAGGATCCCTGCAAGATCGTGGAGCAGGTCTCGAGATGCCAGGGAGCCAGCTGGCCACCGGTCGAGAAGATCAAACGTACGTAACTGAATAGACGTAGCTGGAGCCATCGGGGTAGCGGCAAACGGACCTGGGGCGACGGGGACATCCGTTGCACTGAAACACAGGAAGCATGGTCCGCCACTAGTACTTTATGAGGCTCCATCGATGGCGTTGAGCAGGTTTTTGGTTCCTTGGAGTTGGCAGGATGGCGCCCGTCAGCCATCACTCTGAGCTCATGTTCTACAGTAGGTCGTTGGAGACCGTTGGAGGCGAGCTGGAGTTTGATCGAATGCCATGGCGGCGCCATTTCCAGTGTTTGGTGCATATCCAGTGTCTGGTGCATATGAGACAGTGCTTTCAGCTTGACACAACCATCTTGCACCTGCGGGCCTTCTCTGGAGAGACTTCATCATGAAAGCTGCTGTAACAATATAGCCAATGAGAACAGCGAGAAAACATTTCCGGTTTGCATTATGAGGAGCGGGGTGCGGTGTGAGGATGGACCTTTTGTGCGGGTTCTTGAGAGTGCTATCGCCAATGAGTTCGATAACTCGGTGAGGAAGCGAGAGAGAATCCACTGCAGCAGCGTTTTTCGTTCAATTCCAGGAATACTTGATACCACGGATCGTGAAACAAACTGCAACATGGGTATCCCTGTCAACTAGTCAATGTAGCGTCAAAACGATTGGATGAAACGACATCGAAACTAGCCACGTTGTCAAGAGGCGGCGGCAACGCGACATCCAAAAGCGCTTTTGCTTGGTCCAGCCACCCACGAAAATAGCTGAGATTCCATCGGATGGATCCTGACGCTCACTCAGGCCACTCAAATGCTGAAGACAGGGATGTGGCGGGTAATGTAGCTTTAGGGCTACTGCGCGGCTGCAGAAGTTCCATCCGCGCGAAGATTCAAAGGGTCCCAGAAGATATGTATTCTGCGACATGCATTGAGATGGACCGCAATGTCTGTGCTTGCGGACTCCAGCGGGGTGATCGTCGTTTTGCTTACCTCCCGGGGAGTCAATCAGAATACTCATCAGATTTGCTGTGGAGAATAAACATCAAGGACGGAAGCTATGGCGCCCACGCCGAGAGCCACATGGACGAGCCACATGGACAGAACTGGTGACTTGCAGTTGGGATGACGATGATAATCCTGGGAAAAGAGTAGTCGAGATGAGGTCTATTGGCGGTTGTGACCCAATTGGAGCATCGATCTTTTGCGTGTATACTGGGAGATCTGCAGTGGAGTTCGCAGGGATCAGTGCGCTTAAATCGTTAGATTCTAGTCGCGCGATTATCCTGTCAATTTGTTGTGTTATCTTCAAGTGGGCGCACAGATGACTGTGTGCGGCGTTTCATTAGGCGAGGCGAGCCTTTGCTCTCCACTAGGGTTTTAGCTGAACAACATCCGCGGGCCAGCAATAAGTTACCGGCAAACAACCAGGAGGGACATAAAGTTGGAGAAGCCGTTCATGTACCTTGTGTATAACGCGGTCCATATAGTTCGAAGCTATTTCGATAGTTCCATGGATCACCCTGCGACCCCCGCGTTCCCGCGCCCTGAGTTCTTCGTTGATGAGTTGGCATTATGCGAGGGGCGTGTGGTCGTTCCACGGTTGAGTTGTGAGATCCGCGTACAATTATCGACAATAGCCAGTCGCGGCACAGACATTCCGCAAAGTTCATTGTTGCTGTTTTGGAGGAGTCAAGTGGAGGAGCATGGCCGGGGGATGACCCCTTTTGTCTGTATGATTAGCTGACATTGGACAAGATGATGATTCGAAGACTCATGCAATAATTTCTAAGTTTCAGCAAGACCCTCTGTGGTACCACATGCGCATCAAGCCGTAGTATCCTACATGCATGCTCCTGTAGAGGCCCGGCCCGGTCTTGCACAACAGCGGAAAGTATGTGACGTATAGAGAATGAAGGTGTGTCGCAGTTTATTCGGCAACTATGCATGATAGTCAGGACTCAGGAACGTCCTTAGTAATTCAATTGATGTAAGCGAAATGACGTGGGGATTTCGTGCTGACTCTGGAGAGCAGCTAGTGCTTGGTTGCGGGGTCTCAGGTGGTACAATAAGCCGGCATTGAGTTGTCGCTAAACCTTGCCAGAGCGCGGATAAACAGGCTCCAACTTGAAAACAAAGCAAAGCGTCGCAGTGCTCGTTATCGCAGTATGTGCCGAAGCTCGGTCCTGAGATCCTACAGCCAGATCCCTGGAACTGGGAATGCATATGCGCGGAAGGTCCTGGAAGCGCATGCGTTGCACGCGAGTCTCGAGTCTCCACGACCAAATCTCCCATTGCACGCACAGGCCGCCGTAGCCTCACTTTGCTCGTCCGGCTGGATAGAAAAGAGACTCGATACAACGTCGCTTGCAACCATCGCTTCGACCCGTTATCCACTGCTATCGGCATCACCATCGAGCATTGTAGTATGGACAGGGATCCTATCCCAGCAACCAGAACCTTGGTTCATCCGGTCACCGCGCTAGACGCTAACAGCTTCCCCGGAGGCCAATGCAGTAAACGAGGGCGGGGAGAGGCATGGGAAAAGGGTTCCTAGACAGATGAATATTAGCATGGTTTCTCGCATAACAGTTTCATATGATGTGGTACCTTTGATAGGCGCGTCATATTGCAGCCATCAGAATCCTAGTCATCCCCAAGCCCGAGATGACGTCTGATCGACCAATAAGTATAGCACGATCGATTTGGAAGACCTCGTTGCGATCGCAACGCGGGGCTGTTCGGCGTTTCGTTTCGTCGGCGTGAGTCCAGACCGTGGCCCCGAGCTCTGGGCCTCTGGGCCTCAGGGCGACAGCAGGAGCATGGACGGAGGAGAGCGACAGCCGCTGACTCAAGAGTCAGTCTTGACACAAAGCAAACAACGTTGGGGATGGCATGGCCGGGCCGGCGTCCGCGAGACGCCTTCCATCCCCACTGATCAGAGATGAAGGAGAGATGAACTGCCAGTCAGAGGGTCAGTCGAGGACTTGAGATCGACCCTCTTGCCTGATTAGGACTGGGCGGCACTCGTTTGGTCTCGTTTGGTGTTAGCGCGGGATGTGACAGCAAACAGTCCGTGAGAGTCCCGGACAAAGTACTGTGACACTGTCCTTTTGGCATCGTGGGCCCTGGGGTCATCTCAAAACTCAAAAGCTGGTGATTCTGCGACTCAATTGGGTGATGACAATAAGCTCACACCTTCTGCTCACTCATCCAGGGTATTTTGGGTGTTGAGTTGAGGTCCAAGCTCCATGGTCCTGTCAGGGCAGAGTTGTGTGCTAGGGAGGGCCGCCCGTGCTGTGCCGCTGTCGGCGTTCTCTGCGATCGGATCTCATCAGGAGCCACGACCGGAGGCGGAAAGTCGGAGAACCGGTTCTTCTTGCAAAATCATGGAGTGTACGGAGTACTTACATTCATCCAGGACGGAGACCGGCATTCGATAATCGCAGTACGATTATGACGCATCCATCCATGTTCGCGACTGTTCCCCAATCCGTCAAAGCGTGGTTGCGTATAGATTGTGCAAACTTAAGATGATGGGCTGCCCTGAGGGTGTTTGAGGGCGAGGCAGATCTTGTCAGTGGAAATCAAATCTCTCTAAAATCTCGATCCTGCATTACTCATGTCAGGAACCACCCCTGATCATTTAGAACGACGTAAGAATCTAAGAACTAGGCAAGTTTGAGACTTTGAGTAGTGCGTCACTCAGACTCAGACTCTCAGCCTGTCAGCCTGTCATCCCTGATGATCTACGAGTGGACTCCGTGGAGTGGACTAAGTGTCGTCAAAAATCTCCGCATCCAGTCCGATTACTTTATAGCTGTTTGATAGTGGGCCTCAATAAAAGACATTGCTTGTGGTTAAAACGTTCTCGATGATCGCTTTGAAGTTTGTAGACAGAAGTCTCCAACGAATCCTGTCTTGTCAAAGCCCCTGACCTGCCAGTCATTCTGGAATGCCCCCTTGGGCACCAATTGATATTGCTTGTTGGGTCCGTTGCCCAAAGTTGAAGACGCTAAGATTTTAGACAGGCTATCTCGCATGCCGGAGATGCCCAATCAAGTGCCCTAATTGCTGAATTCGGGCAAAGCGGTTCAAATAAAGGCCTATAGCGCCACGGCTAATGGCCCTAGTTGGACGCTAACTGGATGGTGACAAGAATAGGGTGGCAGCGATTAAGTTGGCAGCTTGCTGATCATTAGGATCATCCGAGCCACCAGCCTGTCAGACTCAGCCTGTCAGGGCTCCAAGGCTTGTCCAATGATCTTTATCTGCTTAAATGGCTTTGAGGTGGATTCTCCGACCTCCCGGTGTAATGCTCTGAGACAAGCGCCCCTGGCTCATCTCGACCCTCAAGCTTCGCAGTTTCGGTTTCTTTGTTGCATCTGCCATCACCTCTAACTGCCGGCTCCAAACTAAGAAGGATCGGGGGCCTCGGCTTCGGACAAAAAAGTGAAGCTATACGGAGTACTTTTGGGCAAAGACCGGACAAAGAAGCGGGCTGACTCTCCACTAGTTATTTGGTGGTGCCTTGCGGCAACCGCGGATTTCTTTGTTTTCATCCCAACCTGACATTTGTTCGGAGGTGCAGTCAAGGCAAGTGTAAAGGGGGCAATATCAGACTCTCATATGGAGCTATGCCGCCTGGAAACAAAGAAGATCCTGTCATAATTTCGAGCAAAGCCATTCGTTAAATCAACTGTCGCCGGTCAAGGTTCACCCTGTATACTTCATGTACGACGACGTAAGCAAGCATTAAGACAATGTGTTTGACACTGTAGCGGTGAGGTTGACCTGCAATGTTGCCTGCAGCTACTCCAGATCAAGTAGGACTCCATGGTGGTACAACCTGATCGAATGCGAGAAGCATGCTCGTGTACGGTTAAATCCTCCTGCCACGTTGTAGTGCTGGACAATGCAAACATAGCAGCGGGTACCAAGGTACAAAGTGGCCATCCATAAGAATCGCCCGAGACCATGAGGCAGCGCCGCAAAGAGGACACGAGGCGAAAACGGTTAAAACCGTGCACGTCATGTTTGCGACAAGCACTCTCATGTCCACCGCGGATCAAGGGCAAGCTTCCGCTGCTGTCACGAAAACGGTGTTGAGTCCAAGTGGACAATGAACTTGCCGATTGGCACCAGGCTCAACACCCCAAGACCTACTTTTGGCGTTTTGGGAAGGAGTCATGTCAAGACCTCAAAGACTCAACAGTCTCAAGGAGCTCCTCAGTGTGACCAACTCGGTGACCGGCGGTTTCACTGATGCAATTGGGGAGCAGACATCGCACTTTCTCCCTAGACTGGTCTAGGGTAGCATCTATGTGATGAAAAAGGATGAGGCGAGATCGACTAGAGCATTAGTCGGGGAACGGGCCAAGCCACGGGGAGCCATAGCCGGAGGCAGCCTTCCTTCTTTTTCCTGCTTATTCGGCGCTTAGTGACAAATTCCAGGAGGAACTGCACTTCTAGATATGGATAACGCGTCTTGTATCATGTTGCTCTGAATCTTGCGAGATTCCGAACGTTTGCCACTACTGCGACAGCGATGTAGACTGGGGGTTTCAGGCATAGTAAGCGGCTTCCTGCCATCATAGCTTATCTTAATGACAGATTGATAGGGTCCTGGCTGCTTCATGACGATGAAGGCAACGGATGCCTTCTCCTCGGAAGAATCCTTTAAAGCAGAGATCAGCTGAAGAGAAGAGATTGCCTGCAGGTGTGGGCACATCAGAATCCTTTTGGTGCGCACTGGATCGAGGTCTTCCCGTTTTTGGGGTGAGGGGTAAATCCCAGGGAGCCAACTATCGCCCGAGAGGACCGCGACGGCCGCGACTGGAATCTTGAGCGGTGCTCAACTGACGAAAGATGAAGTAAGACCGGAGAAGTATCGTTTCTATTGCCAATAATGATCGTTGAAGCCGTTATGAGGTGGGATAACTGTTCCGTGTGCGGGGCAGACTCGGCAGAATGGCCCGCTTTGAAGAGCAAACATTGGTGATGGGGAGGTCACAGGATCGTGGCAGATGATGAGATGGTGGCAGAAAAGTCAAGGAAGAACTGGCACTCATCTGTGCAGTGTGGAGGGTGAGAAGCAAGATAGAGTGCCGGGAGTATCAGAGTTGCTCCCGTGTGTTCCCAAGGGAAAGGTAACTACTAAGTAGCGCACAACAGAGTTTCGCTTCGGCAGCTGGAGATGAGCTTTATTGTTCCGATCGAGTCCGTGTAACTACAGACCCATAATAACATTAATAAAAGAGGGCAGTTATGCCTGTCTGTTCGTTATTATTGACGAAACTCAAACTGCTGGAAATGATCGCCGTCTGGCATCTTGTTGGCATTTGCTGGCAATGCCGCAATGGATTCTCCGCTTGGCAGGAACACCACCACCATTTTGCCGTCTCTTCTCTCCTGTCACCATCACTGTCTCCTCTCATTCGAGCGCTGCGTCTTTATCGCAAGCAGATCAAGCTGACGCCCTGACCAAGCGTGGAGCAATCTCTCACCGACAGATATGGGCAATTTTCTCTCAGCTCCAGCTTGTACTGATGATAGAGGTACCTACTCACGTTTGCTTGCAGGCCGGGAAAGCACATCTCTTGTCCTTTCTCACTGGCTTCAGGCTGTCATCAAAACATTGCCTACGAAGCTGGCGACTTTCCGACGGAAGTTCGAATGCTCTGATTTACGATACAACTTGGTCGGCCGGCTCTGAATAGTCCGAAGAACGAGATCAATGATGTCCTTCATTTGCCCATTCGTGGCTCCGTAATTCTGCTTGAATTCGCCCAGCCGTATTGAGTACGTACTCTCCTCCGTATACTAGCGTTGAGGGCGTGAAATTCCGGCGCTTTAGCGAGCTAGGTTGGGCCCCGGATCGTCTATGCCATTCCTGCTCGGGTGGACGCACGGATTGTACCCAGACTGCTGGGAACTTGCCGCCCCGGCCAAGAGGATACTAGGTAGATTAACACGCCTCGAAGGTTGTCAATACGACATTCTGGTCTCTGACATCCATCTTCAAGCCAAGACGGTGTCCCTGGCCCCGGTTCCTGTTCAATAGTACCTTTTCAGGATTCTTTAAGCACCTGGATAATCCGGCCTTACCGGCCCTCCCGCACACTCTCAGGTGATGATAGCAGGAGTCCAGCCTCAATATATTCTACGAAGACATGCAGCACTTGGCGTGTCTCATGGCGGCACTAAGGTCCTTCCTTTTGGGTCCAAGTTCGAAGACGATCGAATTTTTTCCAAAACGTTGGAAAGTCGTCCGACGTACTGTAAGTGTTTCTTTATCGAAATCCAAATACACGTTCTTCTTGACAAAAGACTATGCCCAACTCTGAGTCTCTGACAGAACCTTTAATGCTCTAGAAAGACCATGGAACAGTAGAACAGACCTGAAGATATGCGGCCTGTGCGTGATTGAGCGCTCAGTCGTCTCTAAGAGGTCGTACAAAATGCAAGCCATCCGAGACACCGATTTGGGGTCGGACCCTCTGGGCCACTCAATGCTGAGCCCAGAAGTACCGCTGCTGCTCCGAATCCCCGACTCACAATGAAAAAAAGGTTAGGACCAGCCGACGAAGGCGTTTTCCACCCCCAATGACCATGATGATGATGATACGTGACATTGGCGTTACTGTTAGAATCACCCCCGGCCCACAGCAAGGAACCATCGACGATTGTCCCCAAAGACAGGGTACACTAGATCCTCCCGAATGTGCCAGGTCACAGCCGCGGAGATTCTGTCCGTGAAATAAATTAAAAAGCGATCAGGCACAGTCAGAGAGATATAAGCCACAGCAATCGAGTCAATTTGAACCGGAGCACACTACTATGAAAGTGGAGGGGCGATGGATTGGGCCCCAAGAGCAAACGAAATCCATTGATCCTCCCGAGTGCGAAGAGCGGTTAGCACGCCAAACCAGCCCCATCCCGCGATGTCAGGACTCAGAAGGATCTCCAAGATACGAACTAATCCCGTCAAAGTAAGAGCAAAAAGTTCCGGAGACAACAGAATTGGTCCCGGAAAGGGGATCCCTGGAGGTCACTCTTCAGAGAGGCTGTTAGATCGTCTTCGGAGCTCCACTGTTAGCCCCCCTCGCTATACTACAATCGCTTAGCCTCCAAGCCAGTGCTTCTGTCAGCCCAAAAGCACTGCACAAAGGTATTTGAAATATATCATTTGCATGGCGTACGTAGGGTAATTTCCAAGCCCCAAGCCACCAAGCCCTCAGCTTTCCAATGCTTTGGGTGAAAGAGCGGAAACCCCCCAGGCCTCGAGACGCCACGGTGCGTCTACACTGGCCCGGTCCGAGCAAGTCCAACTGTCCAGAATCGAGTCTGGGGGAGGAGGCGGCTGTCAGTGCCACTGAAGACCGGGAACTGGAGAGATGGCGAGGGTAAAGTCTACCGGCCATTGGATGTGAGTCTGAGCAGGAGTGGTCAGTGAGCGAGGAGATCTACAAATTACAGTGCGAGCTGGCCAGACCAGGCAAAAAGCAAATACCAAGCTGGACTTGGAGCGAAAAAGAAAAAGCCCGATTAGGATTATCTGGAATGATTTATCTGTTGAATCATATCATTTAATCAGCAAATCTTCTGATTTTCTATCTCAAAAAAGCAATTCCAAATTCCCACAGTGCTGCAGCAGTCCATCATGCATTGTACCGGTGCCTCTTATTTAGCTGTGTTTCGGCTTGGACCATCTTCGAGTCTAATGCGACCAGGGATACCCATGTTGTTGGAACCTCCCGATTCGGCTTGCTTTTCTTTCTTTAGAGAAAATATGTAAGTAAAAAAAAGAAGAAGAATTATCAGAAAAAGGAATGGTCTCAAGTGTCGTGGACTCTTCTTTTCTGCAGCTGGTTCTTTTGCAATCTCGATGGGGATCTCATACCTACTCACTTCATATTCAAAAAGCCCATTTCTTCCCCCTCCCCCAGTAGTCAGTCTCATCCAGTCTCGTCCATTCTTTTTTCTGAACCATCTTAAACTATAAAACATCAAGAATCCATTCATCGGCTTCTTCATTCTTCTTTCCAATCAACTTTCTCTCCAAACCTTCTCTCGATACAACAACAACAACAACAACAACAACTCCAGGTGGTTGTGTACTGACCACAACTGGGGTATACTTCCGTCGACCACGACCAGTACAGCCCACTGCATCGCTCGTGTCACCATCCCCCGTTTACCTCCAGTCGTTCCCCGTCAACAACAACCTCTTCAACTTCCGTTGGTTCGAATCGAATTGCAGCCACTCCATCCCCAACGCCAAACCATCCTGTGTGTGACCGTCGGATACGAGCAGCTCTTCCTGCAGCTTTCTTCACCTTCAGCCCACGCCCCTCTGACCCTTTGACCCTGTGATCCACCACCATCCCAGGGACACCCCTCGAATTCTGGTAAGGAGTGAGCCCTCGTACCCAGCACCACACACCAGCCCCGACCACCACACTCTCTGTTTGCCTGTGTACGTGAAATGAACGTCTGCACCGAATTTCTCCCATGGGAGCCTGCACTGGCCTTCTGGGTTAGCGTCTAGAACGTTGTCGAGTCCCTCAAGTCTGAACCATATGCTCTTCCCTCCAGCCTGCTTGCCCGTTCATGATGCACTTACGCGCTCGCTCAAAGCCAAAACAGGCAAGCTGACTTGGACCTCCGTTTCCAGATCGGGAGTATTGCAGCCCAAATACAAACAGGCCTTGACTTGCCTGGGTGAACAATCGTCTCCAGGAGACCTCACGAGTTCCCGGTCTCGACCAAAGTACTGCCCCGAGTGAGGAAGTATAAAGCACTCGGCTTGTCCACCACGCTCGCTATCTGTCACCCCACAACCATCTATATGCTCGAGAGCTCGCACAATTCTTGACTGCACCAGCGACTATTTCTGCACAGATCAGCATCATTCACCAAGCCATCTTTTAAACCGCTTCCAACTTGTCTGAGCTCAACGTGACACCATGGTTGTCAACACACCTCTTCCGGTGTCTGCACCGCTCAAGCGGTCCATGTCATCTATGAAGGATGGATATGCTGGCTGGGAGTGTGTTTCTGTGAGTGCATTGAACTGAACTGCTATACTCTGTCGCTCTAACACCAGCTATAGCCAACGCGTCCTTTGGCCGAATCGCCAATTAACCTTCCCTACGCACACTACGCTGTGATCTACTACGATAATATGGGCAAGATCAATGTTTCCGAATCACCATCGATACAAGGTCAAGCCCGCGCAATATTCACCCCTGATGTCCGCGAGCGGTTCCTTGAGACCATCGGCCCTATGATCGGATACCACAAGCCATTAATTCATCGTACGTGCTATCCTAAGTTCGGTTCTCATACTTGTCAACGGAGCTTACCAAGACTCTTAGGCCCTGCTGCGGTTCCTCAACCCCAAGCCCAGAAGCGTGCTCGCGATGTCGCACAGCATCACCAGGGTAAGCGCCGCAAAGCTTCAGCTCGGGACGTTAGTCTCGAGACGTCCTTCAGAGACAACTCGCCATCCATCCAGCAGACACCCTCACCGTCAGCCAACACTATGGTGGCTATGAAGATTGGTGATACCGAGAAAGTCTTAGAGTATTATGTGTCTGCTCTCATGGAACTACAGCAACATAACTGCCGTCATATCGCGAAGAGTTGGATAAAAGCTATCCAACCAAAGAAACAAAGGAGCTATCCATACAACGGGGGCCCCCGTAAAAAGGGAGAGGGACCAAAGGATCCAGAGAAAACGAAGCCCGAGTGGTGGCCAGAGGATGTTATTCACAAAGAGCCGGATCACTTGAAGAGGGATGGTAAGTCATATATAACAAGCCATACAGGCGTTTCGACAATCTAACACGATGCAGGGCGTGTTCGTCTGTTGATTCACCTTTTACGTAACCCTAGGAGCACTGAATTTACCGCGGAACAACTTCAAGAAGTCGCCGAAGAACAAAAACGGCACTTGATTCCGAAAGCACAGTGGCAGCAAAAATGGGAACAGCTAAAAGAAATCTTCAAAGTGAGGAAGCTCGAAGAGCGGTATGAACTAGGAGAAGTCGGTAAGTGCTCTATTTTACCGGCCATAGGCAACGAAGCTCATGACGCTGTACAGATGCGAGTACCGTTGTGTACGTCCGAGGCGGTCGTAAAGCATCTACGAAGAATGCGGGAGCAGCAGCAGAAGAAGAAGAATTGGAGGAAGAGAACACGGAACAAAAGCTTGAGGATGACGACTATGAGGAAACTGAGGCGGATCCGTTGACATTTGCGACATCGTCACATGTCTCGCATTCTGCCTTTGTTGCCGTCGACCCTGTGGCCTTGCAAAACCGGTCTTTTAGCCTGGGCAACGAGCAAAGCCAGCCATTCTCCTTGGACGAGTCTTTCACCTTTGAGGAGCCCGCGAGACAGTCTCGCTCATTCTATCATACACCTGCCGAGTATTCCAATGGCTTCTCACCCCATCCTGCTATCAAGCATGAACCGTCGGCTTTGATGAGTCCTGACGAGCATCCCGGCGCCTTTGACTATTTGACCTCCATGCCTTTCACTGGCCCCGAGCAGCATCGCCCTATGACCTTGCCGATGCACCAGTCGCCAATACACCAACCGAGTCAATTCGAAAATTGGTATCCGCAGTATCGAACCCCTGCATACAACTCGATGGAGTACGGAGCTTCTCATGGCTCGCTTCCCCAGAGCCCCATGCAATACCCAATGTCTGTGAACAATGCTCATTCTCAAGACATACCTCATGGTCTTCCCGACATGACAAGGGGGCCATCGCACATGGGGCACCTAGGGTCAAGAAACTCCTTGAACAGGTCATTTTAGTTCGGATATACGGCCCAGTCCTCTTTTGCTGTTATTTGTCTCGAGAGGTTCCGGGCGACTTCCTCTGGATATTCTCATGAAATCACGATACGATCACCATGGTGCTCATTTTGCGACCATTCCTCTACATCTTGGGATCTATATCCCTATATTTATCGACAGATGCACATAAGCTAATGTAGCGACTTATCCTTGAGCACTTGCGACATTTCTTCAGGGTATTTATTGTCTTTTTTTTTCTCCTCAAATTTTCGTGTTCCGGTTCAGCTTTGATGATTCGCTATTGTATTTGTGATTATGTTTGACTTGTATGAAACAAAAGCCGCTTGGTATGATGCTGCTTCGGAATTATTTGATATGAGCTTCTTATGTTGAGTGAGTTTTCTCTTTTCTGTATATGTTATTTCAGGTCTTTTTTTTGGGCTTGTTAGAGTTTGGAAGCGAGGGCGCTCGAGGCGATGCTGAACAGCTGTATGGCCTCTTCAGGGGACTGATTGTTGGTGTATATAACCATGTTGATGATAGTGAAGACGAAATGAAGACATCGGATAATGAAGAATTGTTTGCTTGAGAAAAAGAGATGAATAATACCTATGTAGCTCGAAGAACTAGAACTACCTCAGTTGAAAAACAGTGAAGTGATTGTAGATCTGTCGATGCCCCAGGCCGCAAGAGGACATCGATTGTAGCCGCGCGTCAGCCGCGCCTAAATGCTTTTGGGACGAGAGTCGCGGGATCTCCTCACGACAAAGAGACTCGCCTGGTTCATTGACACAACCTCTAGTTTTGAAGCTCCTTCGAAGCATCTATCAGTCTATCGATTCACCTCCATATAACATCGAAAATCAACTCAGCGTTCGCTCGCCAATCTTGACCCGAGCCTCCGTGCTCGTCCGCCCGGCGGCCCTCCCCTACCGACCGAAACCGAACCAAGAACCTCGAGCTATCGCAACCAACATCAATTCGCATCGCATGAACGTGGCTTCCGACCTTAAAAGACGAGAATCAGTATTGGAAGTATATCGCCAGTCGAAGACCTTCTCAAAGGTACAACAACGTCCTCGATCTTGCTTGCGTCCATAATCCGTCCCACCGTCACCTTTTCCCTTCGCTCTTTCGCTCTCCGCGTTACTTTACACTTCCGCCGTTATGATAATACCATACCTTGGTCGGACATGGGCTGACTCTCATTATGCACCTGCCGACTATTACGGCGGATAGCAAATTTAGGATTGTTCTACTTCGACTTCGATACCCACCGTTTGCGACTTATTCAAGGAGCTCAAAGAAACACAGAAAGACTCGGCCAAGCTTTGAATCGCCTCAAATTGTTTAACCGGCAAATTGGCGGAACACGACACCATTCACTGAGTAGGAGGTTCACGGCTCCAACCGCCGCTCCTCCGCCGCTCGCGGGAGAATGGCGACTTCGGCAAACCCGTTTGCTGTGCTTCACCAGACAGACGGAGCAGCGAGCTCGACGGCACGCGGACGCGGTGGACAGTTTAGGGGGGCGATAAACTTCCAGCCTAGGGGTGCGGCGGCTTTCCAGCCTCGGGGTGCAGCATCCTTCACGCCCCGAGGAGGTGGCAATACCAACCCGCAGAATTCGACCTTCCGTGGTCGAGGGCGTGGACGGGGAACAGCGCCCGCTGCAAGAGCTGGACGAGGGAATACCAGAGGGGCGGGCGCGACATCGAATACATGGCGCGCTAACAAACCCGAGGCTCAAGCAACTTCTACCCCGTCGACATTTTCGCCCTTTGGACAGTTGAAGCAGAGTCAGCCGACTGCCACTGCCGCTGCTTCTGCATCTATACCACAGAAAAAGCCTTCGTTTACGGGTTTTGGGCGTGGATCGACACGGGGAGGCTTTGGGGGTCCGTCAACCCGCGGCGGTTCTTCTCATAATGCGAAAAGAGCCCCGCAACTGCAGCCAGCAGCCCCGCCAGCAAATGGAATGATTGGGGGTGCTGTGCCTGTGGAAGATATATCTACCTTGGGCGGCTACAACGAGCGATACGAGAAGGTGAGTTTACTTCCTGACGTACTGGAGTAAGCTTACATTTGTGCAGCTTAAAATCGACCGCGCGAAACAAAGGGAACAGGCTATTAAAGATGGCCAGATGGCCGATCCAAACCAGCCTATGTCCTTGAACAAGGCGATTACTCCTGTCGGAACCTGCACAAGCATGTGTCCGGAGTTCGAGAGGGTTGAACGAATTGTTCAGAAGATGGTTGACAAGAGCGAGAAGGTATGTAGCCCAAGCATCCTTTTGTTCGATTCTGGAATTTACCATGCTCGATAGTATCTCCACCCAACAACGAACTCGCTCCAGAACATGGAGGCGAAGATGCTCAAGCGGTTTAGACGATCTGCCGCGGGTTACGACGAGCAACTTCCTTCCGATATTCGAACGCCCGGCACTCTTCTTCAAACGATGAACTACCTTACACGGCATGTTATCGGTGGACCAGAACCCTTGGGTATAATACACAAGTTTGTCTGGGATCGCACTCGATCGATCCGAAACGACTTTTCCGTCCAACAACTCACCCAAGAGGAGGACGTGAAAATCGCAGTGACATGCTTAGAGCGGATTGCTCGTTTCCATATTGTGTCTCTCCATTTACTTTCGAGCCCCGCGAACGAGGAACCGTTCGACCGACACCAAGAACGCGAACAGCTGAACAATACGATGCTCTCGCTGATGTACTACTACGACGACAACCGAGATCGTATTCCCTTCCCCAACGAGGACGAGTTCCGCGCGTACTACATCCTGTTCTCGATTCACGACCAACGACCTGACCTGGAAGCCCGTGTGCAAAAGTGGCCTTCTGAACTACGGAATGCGCCGCGCGTTCGAGTAGCATTGGAGATGTTCGCTGCTGCTGGAAATACCTGGGAATACCAAGGCACTTTAGACGCCAAGAGGCCAAATGCAATCGCGCAAGGCTTCTATGCACGATTCTTCAACCTTGTCGACTCACCTGGTGTGTCGTATCTCATGGCTTGCGTGGCGGAGATTTACTTTAATCATATGCGCCAGACCGCCATCCGCTCGATCTGGAAGGGATATTGCCGTTATCCTGCCTCCCAACAGCATAAAAACGAGGAGTGGACTGTTGACGAGTTGACTGACGTTCTATGCTTCGATGATAACGAACAGACAATTGAGTTTTGCGCGGCCCAGGATCTGGAATTTGCCGAGAATGCTAATGGTGATACGTATCTCAATTGGGGTAGTCGTCCTGTTGACTCTATCGGTATGTATAATACCTTCAGCCCCTTGGGTGTATTTCAACTAACCCTCAGCAGCGTTCCAACCATCTTCTGATCACTCTTTCTCCGAGACCTACGTCGAGTCGAAACGTGCAGGCAGAAATCTGGTTGCATTAGTCCTTGGACTTAATGTCAAAGAGGCTGCGACCCTGGGAATGGTTGATCGATCTCTACTTTCCGAGCGTACCAATGACCATATGGCTATGGACAATGATGACTCGCTTTTTGTGAGCGAGGATGAGAATGAGGCGCCGGCAACTGTGTCTCAACCGTTTGGCACAGTTAATGGCACCAACAACCAGCAATCAACGATTGCTAATCCTTTTGGAAGTATATTTCAACCACCCGCAAACACTGCGAGCGTCCAAAGTTCTACGTCAGGAACCTCCATCGCGAAGCCTCAAGAGTCTCAGCCGCCTGCTCCATCCAATCCTTTTGGGTCCTTGTTTCCTACTACTAGCACTGCTGGGAGCACTTCGACACCATCTTCACCATCTCTCAACCCTTTTGCGAAACCGTTCGCAACACCTGCGGCAAACCCTGAACCCATCAAATCCACCCCCTCTATAACGGCCGCAAACGTTCAGAAATCACCAAGCCCTTTCTCTAGTACAAACCCTTTTGGACAATCGGCTCAAGACAAAGGACCTGCTTCGCCAACTACAACGCTTTTCACGCCCCCCGCGTCCTTTCCAGGGGCATCTAATGGCTCGCCAAACAGTCAAATCCCACTCACTGCGCCGCCTAGTGGCTCTCCTTTTGCTAATCCAGCCGCATCCAGCGTCAAGCCCAATCAACCTAATGGTCTCACTGCTGGCCAGTCACCTAGTATTTTTGACATTGCAAAACCCGCGCCTACTGAGGCCCCTGCGTCGCTGTTCAGTCTTAGCGCACCGACGCCGACCATCCAAACCCCTCAGATAGCTCCTGCAGAATCTCCTCAACCAACGGCTCCTGTAGCAGCTCCTAATACTTTTGCAATGAGTGCTCCGGCCCCAGAGAAGAAGGGTATGTGTACTCTCCCTGACCAACATAGATATCCGTCGACTAACTAGTTCATAGTGCCATCAATATCCTCGACTGTTCAGCCACCATCACAACCAGCACCTACCTTCCAACCCTCCGCTAGTGGTCCCTTGCCTGGAGCTGGAAAGCTCGCCGCGCCGCCGCCGCCTTCCTTTACGAATGGGGCTGCACGGGATGCTGTTTCCGCCCCGCAATCTACTCCATTATTTTCTAGTAAGAGTATAGAAGCGCAACCGGTGGCCCCTCCCACACCTATCTTACATCATGCGGAATTACCAAAACCCGCACAGCCTGCACTCAACGTTCAACAGGTTCATGAAATAGATACATCTGTGAAGGCTGTTAGCGAGGAACAAGGTAAGCACGGCCCAACACAAATGTTCTGGGGCGAGTCGCTCACTGACTTTCGCAGTGGCTGCAGAAGCCGCACAAGAAGCCGAACGCCAGCAAGCGTGGATAGCTTCCTTGAGAGAGGCTGCTGACCGACGGCGACACACCGTCTCCACACCAGGAAGTCGAAAGCGAGTGCTTGAACAGGAAACCCCACCCAAGAGTGGCGTCAAGGCAACCAAAGTCTCCAAGGCAGAGCGACCCAAGAAATCACTAGCCCTGTCCTCCATCAAACCCCTACCGAAACTCCCTATCCTCGAGCAAATCGAATCGTTGACTGCCCGAAAACCGGCGGAAAAGAAGGCTGAACCTCCCAAGCCAAATAACGTCGACGAAGACGAACTCCTCCTCTCAGCCGCGCGGATCGCCGCTGAGTCCATGAGAACCGGTCCCCGCATATTAGATGGCTACCCTGCCTCCTCACCGTTCGAACCCTGGCGCTCCTCATTCAGCCCCGGCAGCAGCGCCGCATCTTATACATTCTCGCGAAGCCAATCGCCCCAACAGCCCTCTATGAACGGCTACCACGTCGCTCTTGCCCCAGATACAGACCTGGGACTTGGGCGTACCTTGTCTCGCACCGAACAAAGAATCCGAATGACAGGGGGTAAGGGGTTAGCGTATAAACCGCTTAACCTCACACCGAAGAAATCGTGGCGCACGCCCTCGAAGAAATAATCATTTGGAATATATTGGAGTGCCATTGTTCGCAATGGGCGTCGTTGTTTATACTTATCTTAGCTCATCCTATCCAGCATTGACCAGGGTGTGGTGTTTGTTTTGGAATTGGTGGATGTATTATGCATTGCGTGGCGTTGTGGGTTGATTCTCTAAGGCTGTGTTTAGCATGCGTGTTGTTTTGTAGATGACGTTGCTTGGTGGGGTGAATACATGCTGGAGCTGGATCATACCAGCCTTGCTTATTCTGAAACTCAGATTGCTTACTTGGCCTACTTTTCTGCACATAAACTTTGTAGGTAGTTTCAATGGTTATCCGTGGATGGATGCCTTCAGTAACTGAAGCCAGCCATCCATGCGCTGTACAGTCCTTGGATCACGTGACCATAGACACACCTCCACCAATCAAACCACCAACATCACCTCATCACAGCAACATCCATTTATCACGCTGCAATCTATAGCCAAACGTCCACTCGCCTATGAACCAGCGAAGCAAAAACGTTACAAGAACCAGTCACCTAACAATAACCATTATTGCATCCTTCACCCCCATCAAAGTCCGCGTGGGACTTTTCCAAAGTCAGCTCCAACGGCGGTACTTGAATCTGAGCACGTATCTCAGTCGCGGCGTGCATAGGGATTCTCCGGTCAAGAGGCCGGCTACTCGATATCCATCACCATACACAGCTCAGTGTAAATCTATTCAAATAAGAGAAATGCGTATCGCCACACTCCAAATCGCCTCAAGACTAGGTGATCTCGAGGGGAATATCAAGCGCGCTGATGAGTTGCTGAAGAATACGAGGGTCGCTGGTCCTACTTCTGAGTCTGACCTTGATGACGCTCGAAGTGTTCGCCTTGAGGATGCGAAATTGGATATCCTTGTGCTGCCGGAGTTGGCGTTGACTGGTTGGTTTCCCTTACACCTTCTCTAGTCGTTCTGGTGGATGGCTTGGGGGTGATGATGAGCGTGACGTTGATGAATATAGGATACAACTTCCCCTCTTTAGACTCCATAAAACCTTACCTGGAAGAAGCAGGAAAGGGGGCATGCGCAGCCTGGGCAAGGGAGACAGCCAAGAGATTAAAGTGTAAAGTCTGCATTGGGTATCCTGAGGTTGAGATCCAACAGCAGCAGGACCAAAATCAGCATTTCATAGCCTCCGATGGCCAACCGCAAGAGCAGCAACAAGGAACGACCGAAATAGAGAAATACTACAACTCCCTCCTCGTCGTCAATGAAAACGGCGAGACACTCCTCAACTACCGCAAGACATTCCTCTACTACACGGATGAAACCTGGGCCAGTGAAGGGAGTGCTGAGTTGGGGTTCCATCAACTTACTTTTCCAACTCAGGATCAGAATACACCTTCAAATTCGGATTCTCAAGCGCGGGCTCAGGGTGAGGCCGCTATCCTCCCACCACTACCCCCCTCAGCCGCCACCACCACCGCAAACCAAGAAATAGCAACCTCCTTCGGCATCTGCATGGACATAAACCCCTACCGCTTCACAGCCCCCTACAGCGCCTACGAGTTCGCCAACCGCGTGCTCGATTCAAAGTCCCAACTCGTCATCCTCTCGATGGCGTGGCTAACCCTCCTCTCAAAGGAGGAACTCGATGCCCTAAAGGGCAAGCCCGAAATGGACACATTCAACTACTGGATCCAACGATTCATGCCGCTTTTACGGGAGAAGTTGAGAAATACCACTAACATCGATGACACGAGCGGTGAGGGTGAAGGCCGTCAAGACAAGAGAATCATCCTGGTCTTCGCGAACCGCGCAGGCGAGGAGCCTGGGAGTGAAGCCGAGCCCGAGAAAAGCGCTAGATATGCGGGCACGAGTTCTGTTATTGCGATTACTCAGAAACCTGTTTCGCCTCCTTCTATGTCCACTTCCGTCTCGAATAACGGTAACGGTGGCGGCGCGCTGTCAGATGATGAGGCCGATGGCGAACCTCAGTCTGACATTGATGTTAGTATCCAGTGCTGGGGCATTATGGGCGCTGCGACGGAGGGCGTCTGTTTTGCGGATACGGTGGCTGCGCCGGAGATGATGTTTCGACTTGTTAGGCCGCGGGGTTGAGGAGGTTAGAGTTGTTGGTGGATTAAATCAGATCAGAGGGTGGAAGGGGGGGGGGAGGGATCTTGAGGAGATAGCGGCGGTGAAGGGGGTGAGAGACTGTACTAGTAGAATTAGATGGGTTAGACTCCGGCTACCCTCCATGCATTCAATCCGATTCAATGCATTTAGACTGTTTCATCTCTTCCTGTTTGGTGGGGCTTATCATGTAGTCTATCTATCCTGAATAGTGAGGGGTAGGAACGCATATTGAAGATGAAGATGAAGATTAATATTCTTGGAGAAAAAAGGGTCGTGGATTGTGCTTAGAGGTTGCCATTCCATGAACGTCAACTCTGGCGACTACGGTACCATACCATACTGTACCATGCCTTGCCATGTTTTGCCATGTTTTGCCATGATGAAGAATGTGTCAGGTCAGTGTAGAGAACTAAATATATGGTTCATGCGAGAGAAAAGACCATGTAACCAGCTAGATAGCTACCTATTCTCCGGGCTCACTGAAGTACCTCTATTAAAACTCATGCATCCTCTCCAGCTGCCTCACTTCATTTTGTCCAAAGAGTGGGCAACTATAAGCCGACATCATATACGAAGTAATCATGACCATTAACAATGCAACCAGGACCAGGGAGGACTGCTGAGCCTCCCATCTACCTCATGGCCAGTCCAAATCTCAATCTCAATCTCAACCTGAGTCTCACACAAAAAGTAATCCGATATTGATATTACTATATAAGGGATGGTATAGACCAGGAGTACGTATGACTACGTAGACCAGGCCACCCTCGCTTCCGATGGTAAGACCTACAAGCCCCGTCCAGATCTCAATCCAGCTAGGATCTGCTAAGCGGTGTGGTGTAGTTATGGCATTACACCCACACCACCAGAGATCATGTGAGACATGACTTGCAGCCATCCATGTGACGAATTCAGTCAGTGTTTGGATGGTAGAGCTGGGGGTGGAGACGGTTAGCGGCTTGGGAGGGTTTGATATCGAGCTTAAGCTGATATTTACGGCGATTATGGGTGGTGCGCCTCTACTCGCTCCACTGTATTGTATTGTGGACAGTTAGCTCGCCGGAATCTTGTCGGACGAGGTATGTCTTGATTCTCGTCTTGATTGGGTGTTGTTCCGCGTTCTCATGACCGGTTGGTTTGGCATGGGCTGGACTAGCCTGATCGGCGGGTTTTCATATTAGATGGGTTTCTTCAGAGCTTTCTAAAATGGTTAGTAGGTTGGTGTCGGATGCAACTGCCGGGGTTTGGATTGGATGGGGCGGAGGATGTTTTCGTATTTCCTGGTTGGGAGGGAGAGGGTAGCCTTGTGAGTGCAGGTTTGATAAATGCAGGTGACACTGAGGGTAACTGGAGTCACGCTGGGTGGTATAGAGAGACAGTCGGACTCAAAAGTGGGACTCAAAAGTGAAGATTGAAACATGGAGGAGAGAAGGCATATCTCATAGATGCGAGAGATGCGGGCTGCTATGCTACTCTCACTCTCACTTCGTCATGGCTGAGAGTGTGCGGCAAAGTTTATAAAGAGCAAGGCTCCACTACTGGCAGTGGGCTGAGACCCCGTCAGCAAGGTCATCTGCTCTCAGCTGAGGTACTTTTGCCCGTCGAAGGATGGTGGAGGGTCATTGGAAGTCGATCAAGATCAGAGAGCACTGAGAAACAGTGGATGATCGGCGGCTAGACGATAAGAGAGATGGACGATGGACCGTGCAACCCCGTGCCTTTGGGCCTATCTCACCTATGTACTAGGAGAGGGACGGCCCGCGAAGAGGCAAAGCAGGTACTCCAGTGTGAGGCGGCAGGTGCTCTCCAATAATAGGGTGGACGGATGGGTGCGTCGCAAGGCTAAAGCGTGGGGATTTGATCCGTGAGGTGGGATTTTTGCAGGGAATCAGCGTCTTGATCGTCCAGTGCATGAGCATGATTCTAACGGACTGATGGTCATCATCATCGTGCATAGTTTAGTCGTGGTCTATGCTCATGGAGGGTTGCAGAGCGCCACGTGATTTCGGGTGAACCCCTCCTCCGTCGACCGGCCTAAGTGGTGCCCACGGCCAATCAGCACGCAGGAACAGGCGCTCGAGAGAGAGAGGGAGGGGCACGAGATTTTGGCACATGACAATGACACTGAGACGAAGGAGGGAAGGAAACCGGTTGGATCAGAGAGAGTTATCTTTCTGATGCAGGGAATGCGCTTGAATGGAAGAAAAGAGGGCAGCTGTGACTGGTCACATCATAAATAGAGAGTAGGTAACGCACTTCACTTCCTGTGGCCCTTCGGGATCGTCAAGGTTGGTGACCACAAGTCACCTGATAAAGTGCGCACTGGGCACATTCTGTCTGCCGTACGACAGCCAGCGCCGCTTCTCCTCCTTTGAGAGTCTCTCGCCACGTGAGCAGTCGCTCTACTTCGTCCTCTTGCTACTCCTCATGTATCCCTTTTTACCAGAGTAAAAAGCTGCCACTTCTTTTTGTTCCTGCTCGGATCCGTGCGACTGGCTACTCTCAAAACGACCGTTTCTATCGTGTCTTTTTCTCCCGGGTTTGAAACTCTGCGGAAATACGTCGCGATACTCTTGTTGTTGTCCGTGGCAGGTGACTTGCTGTCAGGTGATAAAGACGCCCATCCCAAGGTACAGTACAGCTCCCTCCAGCTCTTCTTCTTTCCTTCTGCTTGCTGCTCATCGCGGCCCACTTCCCACCGCTGTGCCTGTATCGCGTTCGCGCGTCTTTGCTTCCTGCGCCCTGTGCTCTCTGTCCCTCCGCTGCAAGCCGGACGGTGGTGGCTGAAGTCTTTTCGCGGTTCCGCCGGTCGCAGAGACGTCATGACGCGCTTTCTTGCACCAGCTACCCCATGCCTTTGCTGTATAATTCTTCTATGCTACGCGTCCAAGCATTGCTCCTATGCTTCAGTAAAAATTTCACTTAACTAGATGATGGCTGCTCTCGCAGTGTTGTGGTGTGATGCGGAGGTCAGCGCGTCCGCCAACGCGTCTTGCCTCGGGCGGCCACAACACTATGCTTTGAACACGCACTGCTTTCATCGCACAGTTTTATACTCAACTCTTAATTTGCTGCGACCACGCCTCGCATCTTAATTCATGTTGCATCTCACTGACATGCTTATCACAGACCACTGGGACACTTTCAATCCAGGCCTTGCCTGAAGGATCCCGTACAAATCATCCATCGTGGCCGACGAGTCACATCTCGTAGACTTCACCATGGCGGACACCCAACTCGCCCCAGAAGGGAGCGTGGTGAAGCGCAAGCGTGAGAGCAGCGACAGCGGCGGCCCAGATGCCCAGCGCCTCAACCGCTCATCTCACGGCAGCAATGGCAGCCTCCCTGGCCCAGACCAGAACTTCACACACAGCGCCCTCGGCTCTTATGATCATGGTCTGCCGAACACAGCGTCAGAGCTCAACATTGATCAACAAATTCTCCAGCATGTCGGAACTCAGAATGGGATCACCGACGAGAATGCACTCACAGCCAAGGCAGCCCTCGCTGCTCACAATCCTCAGAACAAATACCCCCCTCCCCCCGAAAATGCATTCGACAACAATCTAGCTCATGGCCTGACGTTTCCCGATGACATTGGCCAGAGCATTGGTGCTACTCACAATCACAACTCCACAGCTGCGGCAGTTTACGCGGCGCGGGAAGCGCAGAGCATGAACCAAAAACCCACCGTTGGCTCGCCGGAATGGCACCAAATCCGCAAGAACAACCACAAAGAAGGTATGCTGTCTACCGTTGATTTCTATCAAATCTCTAACCATTACAGTTGAGCGCCGGCGACGTGAGGCCATCAACGAGGGTATCAACCAGATTGCTCGCCTTGTGCCAAACTGTGACAAGAACAAAGGCGCCATTCTGCAACGCGCCATCGAGTACATCAACCAGCTGCACGAGGACAAGCGACAAATGGGCGAGCGGTGGGAGCAGAGTAACATGACCACCACTCATGCGATTAACGAGATCAGCGCGCAAAATTCGAAACTGAAAGTAGAAGTCAACCGCCGCGGCGACCTTGCACTGAAATGGCTCCAAAGGTGCCGTGACGCAGGACTTGATTTTGACGATTACGAAGAATCGAAGGAGCTCGAGGCCCTCGACATTGACCAGAACCAAGTCTAATCTTACTTGCGTTGGTTTTGCTTTTTCTATATCTGCCTTTTCAAGAGGTTATACATTTCTATGAGACGTCATTTCCAGGAAGGGCCTAGATTCCTTCCACTGTTCCTAAACTCTCCTGCTTGGGAAAGCTTGATTCTGTCATTATTTGACGATCTCGCTTCAGTTTAGCTGCACGGCCTGCTTCAGTTCATCGGTCGGTTCGATTCGGTTCGGTTCGCTATACACAAGTCGATGCGTTCATCCTGTTTCCTCACTCCTATCATCTGCCAAATCCTGTTACCGGGTCAATATTCACCTCGTTTGTTACTTGTGATTTCCCCCTCGCTCCACTTCTTTCTGTACGTTATTCACGGATGGGCCGGCGAAATAGGGTTCGGGAGTCGTTTAATTTGCAGGCTAGGTGCTTGTAGTGCGTTGTCAGAATGCAGTCTTTCAAAGTCAAATTTTACAGTAGATTTCGTGATCTCCGATGTAGGTCGTGCCTCTTTCTATATTATCTCTATTGATGGTGTTTTATCATCTCGTAAAATGAATGATTCGATAGAGAAGTAAATATATACAGGTTAAAGTAGTAAGTAACCCCCGCAGACCGAGGGAAAGGGTACAAAAAAGTAATCAATCGTATATACAACGACATCCAAGAAAAGAATAGTAAGTGCGTATATGGTCGGAAGCAAGTAGCAGCTAGTCATCTCAAGACTCAAGCTGTCCTGAAGACCAGGAGATCTTCTCCTCGCTCGCCTTCCTCATAGCTCATCTTCTCGACGAGCTCAAACCTCAAACATTCCCATCAGCCGTAACGCTCGCACCAGACTGCACACTCACCCCCTCCACAACAACCGTCTTCCCACTAACCCCCGTAACCCTAACATCCACACTTTCACTCCCAAAGCCCGCCGCGTTCTCGAAGAAGTTATAGAAGCTCCTCGTCGTCCCCTGCCATGTCGATCCGCCATCAACGCTGACCTCGAGCGACTTGACCGCCTCGTTCGCGTTCACGACTTGCATGCTGAACCAGTACTGCGAGGTGCCCTCTTTGTTCTTGAGGATTAGGGGGGAGGAAATGTCGCAGGGGATTGTGGCGAAGCTGATGGGGATGATGCCTTCGGAGATTGGGGCGAGTTCGGAGAAGGCGGATTGGAAGAGGTCGAGGTGCGTGGGGGCGCATTCGGGGCATTTATCCACGATCTGTATGTATTGTTAGTGAGGAAGCAATACGCAAGGTGATGGAGTGAGGGGAGAGGAGAGAAGAGGAGTCAAAGGAAAGGAAAGGGGACAAACCATAGCCTTGATTGAGTTCCCGTCCGGCCCTGTGACGGAAACGCAGGAACCGCACTCCGCTGCATCGTTCCAGGCTTCACCGGAGTAGGCAACGCCGGAGAGATGTGAGGGGAGCGTGTAGTCGGTGAACGAGCAAGTTCCGCCGGAGACGTTGCCGCCGTAGAAGGTTGCTTTGCCGATTTTGGAGGGGCCGGAGGATCCGGAGCTTGATCCTGAACCGGAGTTGGAGCTTGAGTCTGAGTCTGAAGAGGCGGGGGTGGAGGTTGTTGGTGCCGGTGCAGCTTGCTCGGTTGTTGTGGTGGGTTGGACCGGGGCTTCGGTGGTTGTGGCCGAGGGTTTGACGACGGCGACTTTGGTAGGGATCTCTACAGGGAGGGTTGAGGAGGGGATGGGGTCGATTTCGCTGGGCTCTTCGATAGCTGGGATGGTTTCGATAGCGCCTGCAGGGGGAAGAGTCTCTACGACTGATGAGGTGGTGGTTGTGGTAGAGGTAGAAGTAGAAGTAGAGGTGATGGTTGGTTCGACAACAGGTGCGGGCTCAGCAGTGACGGTGATGTAGTATACACTAGCCGAGTAGCCGGGAGGGCAGACTCCATCCTCCTCGGGCTTGAGGGGGATTGCAGAGACCGAAGTGCTTGCGCTTAGCGCAGCAAGGGCAATGGAAGCGAGACGTTGATACTTCATGGTGTCGAATGGAGAATAAGTGAGCAAGAGGCGGTCTCGGACGGCTCGGAAGCGAGTATGTATGAATGAATGGACGTGCAACCAGCACAGAACAATTGGGTCAAGGAATGGACGCTTGGATGTCAAATCCAGCAATGAAGCTCTCTAGAAGATTGTGAGAAGTTGAGAAAAAGAAAAAGCGAAGCGCCGAAGAGCAGGGATTTAAGGACCAACTCCATGAGGCGAACCTCGTACAGCCGGCTGAGTCCTGACAGCGGGCGAACTGCTGACATGCAATATAATAAAATTAACTCATATAAGAGCACATTTCCACTGGTTCCATAGCTGAAATGAGGTCTCGGCGCGACAAGCCATTGATTGGGGTTGTTGTTGGCCCTAAGGAAATGAGATCGCAATCTGAAACGCCGGCCGACGTTGAGAGCATGACAAGACCAGCGATCCGGCAGGGACCGAACTGATGTTCAATCATCTCATGGAAGACTCGAGAGTACTCCAGGGTTCTGGTTCTCTAACGGCCAGAGGGTGAGAACCGCAGCAATAGTGCGACAGTTCCCAAGTGGCAGCAACCATGCCAATGCCCTATGCTCGAATGCACCAATGTGGCGGGAAGACATCATAAGAGCGGGACTCTTCGTAACAACGTGCCTATGCTCCACTAACCGAAGACCTTGGAATGAATGAGATCCTGAGAATCAGATTCCTGATCCATATCCCGCGAGCCCACAAGCCAAGGCCAGGCACAGATGGCCGAACGGTGCGGAGAAGACTGCCCAGTGCCCACAGAATCAGATGCAAGAGGTCTTGGGCAAGGCTAAAGGTCTACTGCCATGCAATAGCAAAGAGCGCATGAGCGTCAGGCGACCGCAACACTGTACTTTTATCAGTAAATTGTGATGCAGGCAAATATAGAGCGAGCGCCCTGGAATAATACCGCGCATGCCTGGATGAAAAAGTGGTTGCAGCGACGCCGACTGGGCTGGTCAGACTCATAGCCGCCGATTTAACACGATGACTTTGGACCACATTCTAGCCTTACCATTCAGGTAAGAAGTCGATTTTCGAGCATAGCCCTGAAATGCAGGTCTTCGAGTTGCCACATCGGATTTCTCATCCAAATCCTGTTGTATAGGCGGAAGATGAGCAGCACGGCCCACGCGCACAGCCTCGTTCCCAAGGCTCATCCATGACTCAGAATGAGACTCATGAGTCAACAAGTAATCTTTACGAAGTATGACATTTTCAACCTATTATAAAAAGAAATCAATGTCCAGTGAATAGACGTGGAAGTAAAGAGAAGAAAGAAGGCGAGTGACCCCACCTCGATCCAGGCGGTGACTTCAGTTTCATCGGAGGGGTTCGCATTCCGTCATCATTCAACCACCAAAACTCAACGACGCTGTCGCAATGGCTGCCGACAACCGCGTCGAAGAGCTCTTGAAACGGCCTTTATATGGTTAGTTTGCGCTTTCTCTACGATCTTCTCTGGCGTTTATCTAACCGCTTCAAGTGTATGATCTTCCCCAGGATCTCCTCCCGTCAATCGCTCTCAAAGGCGAAGACCAGCCCATAGCCGTTGAGACCCCAGAAAATACCCCGCAAACCCCTTCAGACGAGGCGCAAGAGCATGCGATCGCGACTACAACCGGTTGTGGCCTGTGCAAGGTGTCATTCGGGAACGTTCAAGAACAGCGCGAACATGTGCGGTCAGATCACCACAAGTACAACGTGAAGGCTCAGCTCAGAGGAAATACTGCTTTGGACGAATTACAGTTTACAAAGGCGATCGGGGAGCTTGACGAGTCGATATCGGGTTCTGAGTCTTCGGAAGAGGAGGATGAGGAAGGAAACCAGCTCACGGCTTTGTTGAAACGGCAAGCGAAGATCTCTCAGGCGGCCGAGGAAGCGGACTTGATGCCGAAGAACACTGCGAAGAATCCGCTCTTATGGTTCGGCAATCCTACTCTGCCGGAAAACACATCACTCGGAGTCTACAGGGCGCTCTTTACGAACGCAGAACAGGATGAGCCTCGATACCTTGCGGAGTCTCTCAAGAAGAAACAGCTTACGCCGGTCTATCCCCAGAAGAACAACGATGGCAAGGCCCCAACTCCCAGTCCACATATATTTATGTGTATGATCGGTGGTGGGCACTTTGCGGCAATGCTTGTTTCGTTAGCACCTGAGATCCATAAGAAGCAGGGAGGTATCGAGGAGAGGCAGGCTCGAGTTATCGCGCATAAAACATTCCACCGCTATACTACCCGACGGAAACAAGGTGGCTCACAGTCTGCCAACGATGCTTCAAAAGGCGCAGCGCACTCAGCAGGTTCAAGCCTACGACGATATAACGAGGCAGCACTGGAAAAGGAGATTAGGGAATTGTTGCAGGACTGGAGGAAGCTGATCGACGAGGCTCAGCTGTTGTTCGTTCGTGCTGCCGGTACCACGAACCGCAGGATTCTATTTGGTCAGCACGAAGGACAAGTGTTGAAGCAGAACGATCCAAGGTTGAGGGGGTTTCCGTTCAGCACCCGCCGAGCTACCCAGAGCGAGCTCTTGAGGTGCTTCAAAGAGCTCACCCGTGTCAAGGTCAGCCAAATTGACGAGGCCGCTCTTGCTGCAGCAGAAGCGAAACCACGAGAAGAATCAAAGCCATCGACACCACGCCCGCAGCAACAAAAGCCAAAGCTGTCGAAGGAGGAAGAAGCCGCAATCTTGCACACGACACAGATACAAGCCCTCATCCGCCGATCGAAGATTCCTGCTCTGATGACATACCTCTCCAAAAACTCCATACCCTCTTCGTTCAAATTCCAACCAGCCGACGTACAACAGAACTTCCGCTGCCCTACCTCGCTTCATCTCGCCTCTAACCTCGATTCTCCTGCCATGGTTCTAGCTCTTCTCACAAAGGCTGATGTCGACCCAGCAGCCACGAACGGAGAAGGCAGAACGCCTTTCGAACTAGCTGGAGACCGCGCCACTCGTGATGCCTTCCGCGTTGCACGCCACGAACTCGGCGAGTCAAAATGGGATTGGGAGGCGGCCAAGGTCCCTACGCCAATGTCTAGAACTGAAGCGGATAGCCGGTCGGAAAGAGAGCGGAAAACTGCAGAAGAGGAAGAGTCCAACCGGCGCAAGGCCGATCTAGACCGCTTGAGAACACAAGAGGCAGCTGCCGCAGCGTTGCGAGTGACCAAGAGAGGTGGCCGCGCCGTTGGAGGTGGAGAGAAGACAGCGCAGGAGAAGAGGGAAGAGGAGGCGCGAGGAATGACCCCAGAGATGAGGATGCGGTTGGAAAGAGAGCGCCGTGCTAGAGCTGCTGAGGAGCGAATTCGACGGATGCAGGCGGGTAATCAATAGAGGAATCTAGTGTGTTTGGCTGTAATGATATACGACGCATAGATAATGAACTGACTACGATGCAACTTTCGAAGTCACAAGTCCATCCGTAAGACGGGTTGGTGGTGTGATTTCCTAATCTGGCAACAGTGAGGCCGGCTCAAACCTCAGGAAGCTTCTCTCAATGCTACCCCTCTCTTGAAATACCAGCGCGCATCATTATATGACATTAAGCAGCTCATTCATTTGTTGTTTTTTTTCCCTTCACTTTCTAAACTTTAGCTAACACACCTCTCATTTCAACAAGAACCACCACCGCCGCCGCTCACTTGATCAACCATGGACAACACATCACAGCTCCTAGAATCCCCCGGGTGCTTCGTCGGCACTCTATCGCGATGGAACGCAGAGACAGGAGAGACTTCCGACCCAATGATGATTCACAGCCGCGAGGAAATCTACGTTGGTCGTGACCCTAGAAGATGGTGGTTATCTCGTCCCCTACTCTCAAGGCCTCTTGCTAACCGGCCGCAGCCAGTACATTGTGACCGACCCGTTCATTTCCAATAGACACCTCTGGATATACACTGTGATCTTCGACCAGGACAATCCCGACGAAGTTGCCCCCTTGGTTTACGCCCAGGACGTCTCGATGAACGGCACATTGTGGAACGGATACCGGATGGGGAATGGGCGGAGCAGTTTTCTTCTCAGCAACAATGATATTCTTCGGCTTACGGGTGGTGTTTACCTGAAGTACAACTGTGCGGATGATGTGCAGGAGAGGTGCTTCACTGCTTTGCAAGCTATGGAGATGAGGGTGAGTACTCCTCGAGTTAGCGATATCAGTAGCTCACAATTGCAGACGTTCTCTCACGAGTACATTGTTACACGAGGCAAGCTGGGCTCGGGTGCTTATGGCCAGGTCCACATGGCGTACAAGCGGAGTACAGGGCAGCAATTTGCGTGCAAGATTGTTGATCTTGTAGCTGCCAAGCAGCGCCTCGCTAAAGACGCTGCAGCACGGTACGAGAAGGCCTTTAATAAGGCCATGACGCCGGAGTTGAGGGAAGAGTATGTCCAAAAGCAGTTGAAGGAGAAGCTCGATCAATACCACCGCGAAGCTAAGATTCTCGAGACCCTGCAGCATGTGAGTCGATTACCTGCTTCTGGAACGCATCTAATCCGGATAGCCAAATGTCATCGGCTTAGAGAAGGTCATTCAGAGTGGAAATACAATGTAAGCTCGGTGTGCTGTTGAGGGCCCCTCTAACTTCAACAGATATATGTTCCAAGACCTTCTAACCGCTGGTGACCTATTCTCTCACGTACAATACAAAGGCGGAAAGCTTCCTGATATTGAGGCCGCGGTCATTGTTCGTCAGATTGTAATTTCCTTAGACTACCTGCATGACAGGAATATCGTGCACAGAGATCTAAAGCCCGACAATATCCTCATGACCTCGCGGGCCGATGGATGTAGGGTTGTGCTTACCGACTTTGGGTGTGCAACCTTGGTGAATTCCAGCTCAAGCAGAATGTCAAGCATAGTCGGGACAGTCGAATTCAGCGCTCCGTCAGTATTTTCTATCCGCAAACGTCCTAGACTAACCGCTACAGTGAGGTGGTTAAGCCGAGCGAGAAAGGCTACACCAAGGCTGCGGATCTATGGTCACTAGGATGTTTAGCAGCAATCCTTCTCATCGGTGAAGCTCCTTTCGAGGAACCACCCAAGGACTGGATCTCAGGCAAGCAGCGGCTGGCAGAAGTCAGAAGGCTCAAGGCCAGAATGGATCGACATAAAGTGGGCTCGCGAGCTCAGGACTTTGTGTTCCGACTGCTACAGCACAATGCGTTGGAGCGCATGAACGTGAAGCAAGCATTGAAGCATGCCTGGTTTACCAACCCATCTCACAAATCCGACTTTGAAGCATTGTACAGACGATCAATCCGAGACTGGAAGCCGCGTACGGGCAAAGAACCACGAATTGTCGGGCTTGAGCATCAAATCCGGTCTCACTGCACTCAGCTGATAGAGGAATCATCGGTGCCTATCAAGTCTGAAGAATCGTCGGTCGAAAATGTTGAAATGCCCTCGCAGATGAAGCTGGAGGTCCATCCATGGAGTGACGATGCGGACGACGAGCGGAGCGGAATCATCTCCCGTCTCCCCTCAGACACTCTCTCCGATCTAAATTTTCCTCAGCATGAGAACATCAGGCTTGGCGTGGGCGTACCTCTATCCCAGAGAAGAGGCGGCGCCAGTGCTAAGGCACACGTAGTTCGTCACCGACGTCAGCCACTCGGAGACCAAGCAGAGCGATCTCCGTCCGACACGGATCCCGCAGGACAGTTGTTCATCGCGGCAACCTCTCCCAGCTCCGACCCGTCACTGAGAGTTCGAGTGCTCCTCGAGGCGAGAGAAAGACTCGATCGGAGTCAACGCGACAACTACAGCAAGTATTCTCGAGACAGTTTTACTGTCGAGGATGAGGTCTACGAAGAGGTCAGCAACCCAGTCACTGGAAAGAGACAGAAGCTGTTCTACGGGGCTCAAGCTAGAGCTGCATGATGCGTTTTCATGTTATCTTTATTAGCGTGTATGCGGCTGTACGAGTAGCGTTGATTGCTTGTGAGTCTATGTGAGTACGAAACTTCTGTAATATGTTGTGTTGAGCAGAAGGCGAGCGAGTGCAGAGTGTAGTATATGTAATGGCAAGAATTCCATGACAACTTCAAAGCCTCTCCAGACAATGTCAGCCAGCCAAGTATAGGCTATGCCCACTGGGCGCATCAGCATTCTCTATACATATTTAGAAAGCGATATATATCTACCTAGCAATAATGTCCAACAGCACATAACACGTCTCTCAACTCACACTAACCGGGCTATTACTGCTACATTAATTCATCAAACTTGGCTACCGACTCTCGTCATGGAATGAACCCACCAAGTCCCCACGATCGACGTCTCCACGATCAACAACCCAAACAAAGAAGATCACCAGCCTGGCAGAGCGCGTCTTCGAGGCTTGTACGAAGGCCATCCTTCTTCTATACCAAGGCCAGCCTACCTTACCCTACCCAATACTTGACCCATACAAAACTCTAAACTACATCTCATAGTCTACTCATCCATCCAGACTGTGCTCTGCTCCACTCTAGAGGTACTCTACTCTACTCCACCATACTGTTCAAGAGAAGAGCTACAAGACGAAATTTTGGAACAAGGACATATAGCTATATATTGCAGAGACCCTCCACATTCCAGCCCTCTTCAAAGCAAAAACATGTGGATTCTTTGCGCTTTATACGTGATACGGATTGAGAACGGAGATGGGATGGGACTGGATTTGAAAGTCGATGGTATTCTTTTCAGAATGGGCGAGGGGATTATGGAAATTATGGGAGGTTTATGAAGCAGTATATATATATATATATATATATATATATATATGCATTCGAATATGCGTATGGACTTCGTGACCTCAAAAGAGCCAGACATGAGACAAGAGAGAAGTTGAAAACGATAGTTATTTATTGATACTCTTACGACGCAGAGCGGTGTTGGATATTCATCGGTAGTATATGTAGTATAGAGAGATAGACAGAGTAGGTAGTAGGATAGGATAGTATAGTAGTACAGAAGAAAATTTCCAGCGAAGTCGAAGACGGATCTCATTGAATGAATCGCGAGTAGTCTCTCGCTCTCATCAAAGGAAGGAGACAGGTGAGCACTCGCGGAAGAAAAGAAAAGAAACGAAATATGCAAGCCGGAATCAATATAGGAACAGAATAGCCACCGGTCGAGTCACATAATATACATCTCACCCATACAATCCAACAAGAAATATGAACAAAAGAGGTATCGTATCGTGTTAGTATAGTACAGCATAGAACAAAATTGAAATCACCGCCTGGGCTTCCTCCAGCCGAACTCCAGGATAATAGGTAAAGGAAATGACAAAAGAAAGAGAGGGGGTTTACATCCAATCTTTGTGGATGCCCCTTCGAACCATGCGTTTGCCCCGTCGTAGACCGACGTTGCCCTCTCCTAATAGAGCGTTCCATCGCTGGCCGACACTCGCGTGGTCTTTGCCCATGCGGCGTGCGCAGTCGTCCCAGTCTTGTTGGGAGAGTTGGAACTTTGCGAGTACTAGCTCCACGAGCCGTTGGTCATCGTCGCTGGACCACGCGAGGGGATCTGAGGGCTGTGGTTGTGAGGGGGTTGGTTCTGATACTTCGATAGAGGGAAGCGGAGCGTCTGGATTAAATGGCAGTTGTGATGGTTGTCCGCGACGCGCGGGCGAAGGAGGCGATTGTGTAACGGGTGGTGAGTGGAGGGAGTAGAAGTCTGTTTGGGAGAGGCCGAGGGGAAGTTCATAGGGTAGGTGGCGGCGGCGTTTCGGTGTAGAGGGATTTGAATGCGATTCTGGTTGGTATGTGGTTGTGTCGAGGTCCATGATATCTTCTTCGTAGGTATTGCGACGCCGTTTGTTTGGCCCTCGAGATGGCCGTGGTGTCAGGGGTTGTGATGGCTTGGGAGTGGACTGCTTGCGCGACGAGGCGGGAGAGGGAGGTGTAGGACGGAATGTGAGCGGGCTTTGGAGGCGTGCTGGCTTTGATCGCCGCGTGGGCGGCGCTGGTGAGCCGTTGAGGAGAGATTGCAGTGCGCGACAGGTCCCCAGTAAGCCGTTGCCTGGGAGGCCGCTGTCGTCGTCGGATGGAGGGGGAGTGGAAAACAAGCGCATAGGAGTGAAGCGCGATGGGCGGCGCAAGTCGCAAGGAAGCGCAGATGGAAGCAACATGATGCGCGATGTGTTGTGACAATGGAAATTGTTGCGAAAGATTGTTATGATGAGGGGTGTTGTGCGATGCGCGGGTGGCGCTCGTTTGCGCCGGAAGGGCTCTTTGGGAGGAGGGAGCGACGGGTGGGTTTAAAAACACGTAGAGACGGTAATTCAAGCTCAGCGCATTCGAATGAGAGCTTTCCGAAAGATGCGACGGGGTGGTGAGGATGGTTGTTGATGGGCAGATGATTCCAGGAGAGATTGTTGGGAGGGAAACTGAGGAAACGGTGCGGCGCGGGAGCGATAAGTTAATGTGAAAAAGGGGAGTGGAGCCCTGCTGCTCTCTGTTGCTCTCTGCCGCAACCAGCCTGCTCCACACCGAAACAATGAATGTGCTCCAAGTATAGACCGCACTATCTGTAATAGAGAACGACCGTCTGTCAAAGAAACTGATCCTGGTAGTCAGGTAGACTCGCTGCAACTGAATGAATGACTGGGATGACTGCTCGGGCACTTCCTTCATTCTCCTTGGAGCTCCTGCTCCCTCTATTAGTACGGGGATGGACTGATTATGAAGGCTCCTGGTCCTCAATGTACATCATCGCGACTAACTACAACTGAGACAAGGAGAAAAGGGGATCCTCGAGGGGCATGACGCAAGGACAGTAAATCTCCTTGACAACGTCAGTACAGACACAGGCCCGTGCCGTGTGGGACGAAGGAATACATTGCATCTGCATGCACGGTAATTCTCTGCAGATGTCATAGATAACAGTTGTATAGTGACTATCTCTGCCTATCTCAATGAATGCAACGTTCTATTCTGGTACACAAATATGTATAGCACCACCCAATATTTGATCAGACAGTCTGTCTTGTACTACCATCCTGACTCAGGCAGCATACACCGAGACAAAGGATCTAAAAAGGGTGGCAGACTGAGAGCCTACACCCCTCGATCAGGTGGTTGGTAGTCAGTATAGGCATGGTGTGTTCAGTCCCTCGACCTGGATTCCGTCTCCCAGAAATCCTACTTCCAGCATTCCTACCTACCTACCTATCCAGCTCCCAGTTTCATATAAAGAGCACCCCGATCCCATAAAATGAACATCAATCTGACCTCAGAGGTTCATCATGGCTCTTGCCTCATGACCTCAACGGGTCGCTCTTTCCCAAAGAGGTCATATTGGAAAACGCGTCGCGTCGCGTGTTCGCGTCAGAGCGCGTCAGGTTGCGCGCCGGCCAATCAAACGCGTGTGCCTGAGCCGGTGCCTGAGACGATGACATAGAGCTCTACCGTTAATGCCTCAATTGTATCCGGGCGTTCCGCTGTTCAAACCTTCAAAACTGCCCAGATGATGATTCATCCATCACAGGGTTGGTTTTGACTGTTGAGGTTGAAATTCAAAGACATCCCTGCTAGCCTGGCTGGCCGCTGCTCCCACCGTCGATCCGGCTTCCTCGCCGTGACAACTCTCCTATCTTATCGATACGCACGCACCCAGCCCCCTCCTTGCTTTGTCCTGAGGGGCTGGTTCTCCACATTCTTGCGTGAGGCTATCCGACACTGCCCTAATTGATTTGACTTATCTGAGTGGCCGAGAGTCAGTCAACCTCCTTTGTTCTCCTATCTCATCCCAGCCTACCCGCAAGCTGACTCGTAGCGTATTGAGCACAGGGCAATGGGCACAGACACACCCCTAGTCTCCTCGTCCCCTTGCTCGATATGCGTATGTAACGTCTCGGCGAATTCATCTCGTGGTGCCTGCATGCATTATCTTGCAGCTGACAGGAACCAAAGTATCAACATAGATGGTATAAAGTGTGATGCACCACGGGCAATATGGGTGACTACTGCTTTTCAGCGCCGATATTTGACTGTCATCTTGTACCAAGGATGCTGTTTAACGCAGCCTCTCCCTGAGTCCCTACCCTAGGGATTACCCATGCCCAGTTCAAACCCGGGCAGTGGTACGGCCCTGAACCCCTGCCCTGCCTTCAGGGCTTTGCCTTTTCGAAGGCGTGAGCCAGGTGACACACTTCTCTCCCCCTTCCGTTCGATCTGCCAAGGGGACAAGTACTTGGCGTCCTCGTAGCAGAGCATCAAACCACTGATCTCACTCGTTGCTCGTTGCCAGTTAGGGAAGCACCTAACCCTAGCTCTGTATCCCTACTGGACTGACCAAGTCACGAGCTCTGAGAAGACCTCCTACAGAGATCTGCGCAGCGAGCACTGTCGCCAGAGCTCTTTCTTCATATGTTAAGCTGCTACAATACAATCTATACCCACGCACAAGTTTGTCTCATCTCGTCTCGTTTCATTTCGTTCTGTTCTCCCTTGAAGGAACCCTGTCCCGTAACTAGCTTGACTACACCTCAATTATGACTATCTCGAGATCACATCACCCTCACAGTTTCGCTTTCACCTTCGCTTGCACCCTCTCCTCATCCTCATTTCCTCCAGCTTCCAAATGACCCTCCTCCTTCTCCTTCTCCTTCTCCTCAGAACTAAACCGATAAACAACATCCCCAAACCCCGCTGTGGGAAAGACATAAAACCACTCCAACACATTCTTCTCCGTATTCCAAATCCCATGTTCTGCATCCCCGGGGATAAACACCACGCTGCCCTTCTCAACAGGATACTCCTTCCCATCGATGAATACGATCCCCTTTCCTGTGGTAATGTAGTAGATCTCGCTCTGCGTGTGTCGATGTTTGCAGAGGTGGCCAGTGCGCGGCGGCAATGTTGCCAGACCCGCGGCCATGTCGCTGCTTGGTGTCTGCGGTGTTGAGAGGAGGGTTACCCAGGATACCTCGCCGTGGACGGGGGTGGGGAAGGATTCGGCGGGGAGGGCGGAGATTGAGTGTCGGGTGTAGATGACCGGGGAGATATTCTTTGGATCTGTGCTAGAGGGCATTTCGAAGTGGTTGCAATCAACTTTAGAAAGTGTTCTCCTGGTACCTTAGGTAGGAAGATGGTCGGGAAGAAAAAGATGGTAGGTAAACCTTAACCTCAAATAAGTTGGCAGAAGTAGGTCGGCGGAGAGGAAATCGGAGAGAGTCAACCTTGAGTCTTGAAACACCATCTAGATAGATAACTTACCTCTAGTGCCGGGACTATATACCCTACTTGCTAGTACACGGTAGACAGCTTGCGTAGCTAGTAAGATCACTAATCATATATTGTTTAAATCCTTCCAGCGCGGACTCTGCAGCTTGCTTATGCATGACATGTTCGAATGCGGGGTATACTCATGCAGAAGTATGGAGTAGGTAGTTAGGTAGGTACCTAATAAGGAGCTAGCTACCGCATTTGGAGAAACTACGAGCGGGCCAGTCTGTATACATGGAGCTGATGGCTAGATGTAGTAAAATAGTCCCGTAACTATCGTATGTTTACGGCTGGATTAGTAGTGGTTTTCATTTTAGATCACTTTGAAGGACTACTTGTGCATAGTGTAAGCAATCGTCTGGGCGTCAGCGGAGCCTTGATCTTATCAAGAACGGTGTCTTCCAAATGACAGTGTCGGACTCTTGGGGTGAACGAGGATCAGCCACCTGGCGTGACTGAGTCTCACTCTCTGCCATTGGATCTGCAATGCCAAGTTGCTAAGCTTTTCTTACCGATCCTGCGAGGCTAAATAACTAGTTACTGTATGATGTAGGTCAAAACTTGTTACAAAGGAAGTGTACCGTGCAAGTATCGAAGGACTTTCTATACTTGCTTGATATGAGAATTTTTCATTCGAGCAACAAGTTGCCAGGACACCAGGTCAGCTACTGGCGCGATTTTATAGTCTTTCCCTAGTCTTATACATGATCCACAAGTCTAACCCCATCAGCCTCGGAGTTCGTATTAAACTAGTTCCAACCAAGTCCAATATACGCACGTATCTGATCGCGTTCTACCATCGAGTTATGATGGAACAGCGGGTGGAGCAGAGCCCTACTATCCAACGAGGCCGAAGACCAGCGCGACAGCCATAGTAGCGGCAAGCCATGCTGCCTGCCCGCGGTCATGACCGGCCGCGATACCGTCCTTAGGGTCGTCAGAGTCGCAATGCACAGCTGGCAGGAGTCAGTTGCACTCAGCGTCGGTGATTTTGGCCAAGATGCTAGACTCAGCCTCCGGGCTAATGCTGACTTGGCAAGGGCTTGCGTTGGACCTCGAAACCGATGTTGAGTTGGTTATCTGTGCGCAGGTCTCGATGTGCTCCCTGTAGGCGAGATGAGTATCGACGTGCAGTAAGTCAACTACGGGTGGGAAGGCAAAAGAAGGGGTCTTGTCGCAGTCCACGGCCGTGAGGTTCGGTTGGCTGGCGCCGTCGCGCGTAGTGAAGATGATGCTACCGGCGTGGACATTGTAGCCGGAGAGGTGGAAACCCTTGTGGACTTCGTCGATGTTGAGACCATCTGCGGCATCAACCCAGGGATACGTCTGGTTGTAGTACGCCGGATCTTCCGAGACGGAGCAGTTCTGCCACCTCAAGCTCCACATGAACTCCCAGGTGCCGGCGGAGGAAACGACTCTGCTCATGCCGGAAGAACTGAAGGTGATTGTCTCGTTGTTTGCCTGGGCATTCTTCAGCCATTGCTGTTGGCCATTTACCGTCTCATTCAGCCCACCACCAAGTGGTTTGACAGCGTAGCTGATGATTGCGTTCAATTTCTGGGCTGCAGCAAGGTTCTGCACAGCGAAAACCACGGGCATCAACGGCATTGGGGCATTGGGGCATAGGTTCCATTCCCCGGAAAAATCAAGTCGATCTCGGTCTCGTTCGAGGTGGATTTGGATTGGGCGCTAGACAGAGAGGCCAACAGGCCGAGCGAAAGCCAGGAAAGACGAACCATCTTGTTTGAAAGTAACGAATGGCCCAGTGGAGAAGAGAAAAGGAGTGACTGCCGACTGGGGAGGGGAAGACTCAAGACTCAGAGAGAGAAAAGGCAAGAACAGTTGGCGCTGGACAGAGTGGAATATTTAAATTTGCGCAAGCCCACCTAGACTAGGATCTTAGCTCCCATCTCGGAACTCAGGAGTCAGTACTACCTCTAGTGAATTGCACTGTTGCAGCCTTACCGTTGGGGCGTGGAGGTCGCTAGGAGTGCATCTATGAAGATCCAGTCTGGACCCTGCTGGCTACCCGGCTACCCGGCATTTGTTTACCTTCTCTATCACTGTGAATCGAGTATGACATACCGGAGTCTCCATAGCTTCCTCTACCTCTACCTCCACCTCTACCACGACCACTACTACCACCACTGCCATCGTAACGATTACCCAGAAGCCAACGTCCACTACCACAGTAGCAGCAACCACGGCCACGGGTAACGCTGTGGCGGGCTCTACAAGATCGCATCTGGTGACCAGTGTGATGCCATCGAAGCCAAGTACGGCATTACCAATGCCCAATTCTCTTCCTGGAATCCTTACATCGATAAGAGTACGCGTCCTCTGAGCCCTTCATACTCCCATCTTTTAGACATCCGCTAACACATAACCGTGCCATGAACAGACAGCTCCAACCTCTGGCTAGACTACTACGTCTGCGTGCATGTCACGCCCAAGCCCCAGATGCCTGATATCGTCGACAGCTGCAAGACCTACCACAAGGTGTCGTCCGGCGAGGGATGTTGGTCTATTGACTCGGCGTACGGCATCACGCTCGACCAGTTCCGCAAGTGGAATCCTACTATCGATGCGTCTTGCAGCAATCTCTGGGTTGATTACTACGTCTGCGTTGGTGTTTAAACTGATTTCAAGAACCATATCTGTGCGCTGAGAATGAGTGATTGGTCTTAGAGGAAGGGTTCAAAATTGGAATTATCGGAGATATATATAATTCGGAAGATGAAGGATCAGCCCAGCCCTATTCTTGATACTCCCTCCTAATGTAGGAAGAAAAATGCCTGCCGCAGAAGTATCTAATACATTCACCTTCCAAACAACTTTTCTGCAAGTAACCTGCAAGGTTGACTCATAGATTTCCATCCTCTGTTTGACTTGGATCTCTAGTAGTCCCAAGGCTGAGGTTGAAACAGCGACTTGCTACTATCATTGCGCCCGCAGAAGTGGAAGCTAAGCATCTCAAGTGGGCCGCGCCAACAGCAACCAAGCCAGTCGGAACTCGAAAGATTATAGGGAAGAAACAGCCTTGTGAGTCGGTATCAACATAAAAGCCTCACCCCCCCCCCCCACCTCGTCATCCAGCAGCTTCTTCTTCGTTTTCTTCTACTTCTACATCCAATTCAACCTTCCACAACCATGAACCTCCAATCCCTCATCTCCTACATCCTCATCGCCCTCGTCACCACAATCGGCATCTACATCAACTGGGCCCGCTCCGACTCCGACTACGAGCTCAACACCGCCACCGCACCGCCCTTCCTAACATCCCTCACCAACAAAATCGCAACGTTCAGCATCCCAGCCCCTCCACTCCCCAAATCACTCACCCGCATCCTCACAAAAAAGGACCGTTCCCTCGTCACAGGACACACCCACGGCTTCAAATACATCTACCGCGCAGCAGACCTAAACCGCCTCACCCCCGCGCAACGCGAGTTAGTGCGCGATGCGGTCGCGAATTACTTCGACACCCATGCAGGAACTGAGATCGATAAGCTGATTGCGGAGGGTGATGCGCTTGTCGGTGCTTTGGGCAGTGGATCGGGGCCTGAGGGTGTTTCGGCTTCGTGGACGGCGGGGACGGGCACGGCGTGTCTGAAGCTGGATGATCGGTGGGGGGTTAAGGAGCGGTGGGGGCCGCTCGAAGGGTATATGAAGATTGGGCGTGCGGAGGTGTTTGATGAGGAGGTTTATTGTGGGCCGACGTTTACGATGACGGTTTTGAGGCCGCAGTTTGAGATTGTGGATGGGAGGGAGAAGGCGATGGAGAAGGAGGAGGAGTAGGTACCTAAGGCTGACATGGTTGGTCATGGTGGGGGACTACCTAGCTAGCGCTGCACGCAAGCTTTGGATGTTTCGTTTGTTGGCCGAGGAGAGGAGTGTAGAACAGGTCGGACGGCTTAATGTGTATACATATCTACTCTAGAGAGCTCTTGTCTTTCTCTGTGGTGGGCAGGTGTGAGCCTAGATACCCTATAAATTCCATATCATTATACTCCAACCAACACCGCTCAAAGCTTAGACGAAACAGCTTCTTCCTCCTCCCTAAAACAATCCAGCAGATTCAGCACAGACCTCCCCTGAAGAACGGCCCTGCGATCCATAACCCCCATATTCGCCGCCCTGCCCCATCGCCATTTCTCCTTCATCTCGTTAATCCGGCTCCTCTTGCTCACGCTCACACCCTCACCACTTCCAAGACCCAGAACATCACAAACAAATCCCCCTACAACAGGCAGAAACTTAAACCCATGCCCCGACCCCCCCGTCGCAACACTCAACCCCCGGATCTGCGGATGGTGATCAATCAACCACCCACCATCAGGCACCATCGCATCCCAGCACATCTTCATATCAAAGAATCTCTTCTCTGCAAGGCTAGGCGCCCAAACGCGCAAGACTGAGCGGATCTTCCGCTCTGCGAGTGCGGGGATCCGGCCTTCGTGCGGGGTGCTAATGAGGGAGGAGTTTGGACGGGCGATGCCGACTTCTTTCGGAGTGGAGTTTGTTGAGGTTGCAGCTGATGCTTCTCCATCATAAGTAAAACCTGTAATTCCAAGACCCAGTTTCATTACCCCTGTTGCAGGGTCCGGCGGGAAGAAGTAGCCATGGTGGTAGATGTCGACTGTGGGGTGGTTGATCCAGGCTTCGAGTTCGCCCGGGGTAAGTTTCCAGTGTGCGATTGCGAGGCCGGTCGGGTGGATCTGGGTGTCTAGCCCTGGAAGCAAGTGCGCGATGGATGTTGTCAGGGCGCCTGTCGCGTAGATAACGTGGTCTGCGCGGTGGGCTTGGGCGTCTGCGGTTCGGACGCCGATGACTCGGGTCTCGTCCTCGTCCTCCGTGGTCCCGAGGATGTTATCCACCACGTAGCCGCGGGTCGGATCTCCGATGAATGACCCGCCTAGGGACTGGTATTCTCTCATGGCCGAGATGACGGCTTCTCGGGGGTTTGCCCAGCCGGCTTCCTGTTGTTGTAGGACCATATTAGTCAAGAGCTGGAAAGGTTGGGCTGTGTTGTCTTATACAAACCGGGGTAAAGTAAAAGTCCCAGCCCTTTAGAAGGTCCGGATTACCTAGCATTGGGAAGACCTTCTGCAACTCCTTGGTTTTGTTGTCTTTCCCGCCATCTCCGTTGAATTCTTGGATCTCCACGCCAGCTTCTCGCAGCGTGTTTCTGCATCTCTCTAGATACGGACTCCCCGGTGCAGCAGCGCCGACCCTCCCAGACTGTCTCCAATGAGACGAGAAGACGGGATCTGTCTTCCAGGCTTGAATGGCTTGCCTGGCGAGGTTTGCGTAGAACGAGTCAGGATAGTCCATGCGGATTTGCCGGGAGGTGTCATTTCCAGAGGCGGAATCGACGGATGGGAAGGGTTGGGAGTCGACGAGGAGGACGTCGATGTCATGTTTGTGGTGTCTTTGGAGGTGGAGGGCCGTGGAAAGTCCAAAGGCGCCTGCTCCGACGATTACGATGCGTTTCTTTTTCTCGAGTGAGGAGGGAGACATGCTGGTTGTTGATAGAGTGAAGGCTCTCAACTGCTATACAACGATGATGTGATGAGGAATGCTGGGCGAGGCCCTGCTTTTGATATATCAGCGGGGTTTCTTTCAACGACATTTTCGTCGCTTCATCGAGACAATCTGAGGAAATCTCAAATAGCTAGTTTCAAGCGATCTGGGGCTGGAGTTGTACGTAGGTTGGTTCTACTGCAAGCCAAGCGAGACAAGAGGATCCAATGGGACTAACCGGATTAGTTACATTTGGGGCGAGATCAAAACTACTCTTTTCTAGTAGATCGTAGACGAGCAGTACAACCAGAGTACGACTTGTGGTGTGCTGAAAGGTATTAATTAATTGCCTGCCGAAGCAGACTCTTGGTTAGATCAATCAATCGTCTGCAATCGCTCACCATGGGTCACACGGTTCCCGAGGTATGCAGCCATGTTCTTTGGGAAATGAGGTTGATATCTAATATTCTGAAAGCTGAAAGACAAATCCCTCTTCATCGAGAAGTGCCTCGTGAATGGTGAATGGGTGCTCGCTGATTCAGGAGAGTTTTTTGAAGTCCGCGGTGAGAGGTATTCTATACCACCCTACTACTAAAACTGATTGAAAGAGCCTCAGACCCCTCTAATGGAGATCTTATCGGAACGTGCCCCGAGTTCAATACTCACGATGCAGAGAAGGCTATTCTATCAGCCGCCGCTGCCTTTCCCTCCTTTCGCCGCACCCTCGCCCGAGACCGTGCCCGCATGCTACGCCGCTGGTATCAGCTGATGGCGGACAGCGCAGAAGACATCGCTACTCTCATTACTTGGGAAAATGGAAAAGCAATCGCCGAAGCAAGAGGTGAAGCGGCCTTTGCAGCAAGCTTCCTCGAATGGTTCAGTGAGGAGGCACCACGAGTGTATGGAGACACTATTCCTTCATCGGTTACCGGTAATAGGGTCATTGTGACAAAGGAACCAGTGGGTGTCTGTACTTTTGTCACGCCCTGGAACTTTCCTGCCGCTATGATAACCAGAAAAGTTGGACCAGCGCTTGCAGCAGGATGTACAGTTATTGTGAAAACTCCAGCTGAAACTCCTTTTACCGCTAACGCGATCGCCGAACTCGCACGGCGAGCGGGAATCCCGAATGGGGTGTTAAACTTTATAACCACAAATAGAAATGTCGCTGTTGTTGGTGAGTTGCTTGCCACGCATCCTGCTGTTCGGAAGGTCTCCTTCACCGGCTCCACTGCGGTTGGCAGGTTGCTCATGAGGCAGGCATCATCCACAGTGAAACGCGTCTCATGGGAACTCGGCGGGAATGCGCCCTTTATCGTCTTCGACGATGCTGACATCGATGCGGCAGTCACGGGGGCAATCCTTTCAAAGTTCCGTGGATCTGGTCAGACATGCATATGTGCCAACCGGATTTATATCCAGAGCACTATCTACAACCAGTTCGCTCAGAAATTTGCTGATGAGGTGAGAAAGTTCAAAGTCGGCCCTGGCTTTGAGGCTGGGGTGACTCATGGACCTCTGATACACCAACGTGCTGTCGACAAGGTACACCAACACGTGCAAGATGCTATGACCAAGGGTGCAACTGTTCTTGTAGGAGGGGAAAGGGCGTCTGAAATTGGCAACAATTTCTACCTTCCCACTGTCCTTACCAATGTCACAAGTGAAATGCAAATATCCTGCGAGGAAACCTTTGGGCCAGTTGCAGGGCTATTCGCATTTCAGACAGAGAAGGATGTCGTCGAACAGGCGAATTCGTCCGACGTGGGATTAGCAGCATACTTTTACACAGCCGATATAAAACGTGTGATGCGAGTCGCCGAAGCGCTGGAAGTTGGAATGGTTGGTGTCAATACCGGCTTGATCAGTGATGTTGCCTCTCCGTGAGTTCTTTTTTTCGTGTTCATCCGGAATGATTCAGTCGCTAATTGGTTTTGCACAGCTTTGGTGGCGTCAAGCAGAGCGGATTCGGCCGTGAGGGAAGTAAATACGGTATCGAGGAGTTTATCCAAGTGAAGACCATGACTTTGGGAGGAGTTCAGTCTCATCTGTGATGTCAAGCATAGACCATCAAATCGCTGAATGGAGGAATATGCAGAAACAGCGTGCAGATTAGATTACTGAAGCTGATATCCTTCGCTGCTTAGACCCACTCAAAGCCAGGATACATGGCAGGGCACATTGTCTCCCATATAAAACACTGGCTTTCGCTTGTTTCGTCAACCAGGATGGTAGCAGATCTGTGCTCCAAGAGCTCCCACACATGAACCAGGATATCCTGGAACCTCTCTAGAACTGTGTTCCGTCGCCAGGTGCCGGAGTCCTTAGTCCAGGTCAGCCGAGCCATGTGTTCGAGTAGGACAGTCTGCTGACGAGTGTCCCTCATATGGCAGCCTGCAATGAAGTACGGCCAGATGTAACTGGAGGACCCCAGCTTGCCATACGGTGGGATGTGACCGGCCGATTGCAGAAGATTGAAGATGCCATTGATGCTATCCGTTGTCCGACTGCGAGTCAGGTCACTGGTATGGTCTGTCGTATTCTCCAATAAGATAAGCGCTGCGAACCGGAAAGCTTCTGCCGTTTTCTCAATCACGGTCTCTGGTTTATGTATGGCTTGGTTAGCGGATTCCAGCCCGTCGAGTAAGCAGGATGACGACTTTGCAGGCGGGTATTGTCTGATGTGATGCAGGTGTCTTCTGGTTTTGTTAATCCACCGCCGATAGTAATCTGCGGAGCTGGCCCATAGACGTTGTCGACGGCGCAAATGGCTTGTAATGTCCATAATGAGCTCCAAAAGCTCATTTGAACAGCCGGAGAAGGGATTGATTTCATCGAACGGCCTATCTACCGAACGTAGCCAGTGGATTGAGGCTTGTAGCAATTCGTTCTTGTCTTCGGTGGGGGCCACAGCGGTATATGTTAGTATGCTTTTCGATGCAAAGTATTGGCTGAGGAATGAAAGTATAGCACGCTCATAATCGGTGTCTCGTGAGTCAGGACAAGTAGAACTCTCTAATTGACGAGCTCCATCAGCATGGGCTTTCCAAGGTCGGATTGGAACGCCGTCCAAGTAAGTCGGGCCCGTAGCGGGACTGTATATCTCGAAGAAGCACAGCATGAGAATCGTGCTCAACACCTCGATCCGCGAGAACCACGTTGGTTCCTTTACAGCGACAGACCTCTGCAGTCCGTTCAAGGCCTGGTTCTGGTAACGTAATGCCACAGCTTGGAAACGACTGTCCTGCAACTGTAAGCGGTTTGCAGCCACGGCCAGAACCGTGCTGAAAATGAGCCGTGACTGAAAGACCAGAGGTAGGACAACTTGTCGATAGTTGTTGTTGTCACCATTTCTTACAAGACATCGTGGACACATTTCGTTGGCATCTGCCATGATGTTAATGTAACGACAAAGTGAAGACACTGCCTCACATACAAAAATCGTAGAGCATATTCTCATCATCATCCATTCCGGGGGCCGAACAATCCAAAGGCGTTCCAAAAAAAAAGCTTTCCTCAGAAAAGAGGAACATAGACTCATCGTAGTTCAAAGAAGCGTCTGATGTGAAGGTGTCCCCAATCAGATAAGAGTGATTGTGGGGTATGCTTAGGCCCGAGGTCTCAGAAAGTGGAAGCAAGCTTATATCATCCGAATTGAAAGAAAGCTGCTTATTAGAACCCAGAAGATCCGGCAGATTTCTCGGTGACAGTTCCGGCCTGTAGTTATTAGTTTGTTCTGTGTCCGAGGAGCGTCTTGCGCTCCGACTCTGCCGGACGCGATTGTTGCCAAGTTTTGCACCCTCTGCTGGCCATCGTAACTGGACGCCGTAGGTGCATTCAAGATCTGCACGCGTGCATCTTGTACAATGTGGCTTGATTTCTGTTGCGGTGGTCAGTAGGTGTTCAAGCCAAACAGGCTGATCAAGCCGAGTCCGTGGTCATACCATCACATTTCAGCCGCCGTCGTCGGCAGGTCAGGCAGCCGGTGACGGTGCGCTGTGTATGCTTTCTGCCATAGAATGGCTTCGCCCTTGACGACATTGATAGTATTACGAAGAGATATTATGGTAGCAGGAATGAACAGGGGGAAAGCGATGAGGCAGGATTGAGTTGTGATAAGGGAGGACCTAAATACCTATGTGTGGGGTCAGGAGTTGGAGAAAGCCCGTCTGTGTTCTCCGGAGGGACGGTACGCCAGTGGGGTAGACGCAGCAGTCGGTGCTTGAGATAGGAAGAGAATCATCGAGATGATTTGATTTGGAAGAGATGAAATATGGAGGATGTAGACACTGATCACGTGCTAAGGCCTTTCTCAACCGGCCATCGTACACAGCTCTCTCCCCTCCCATCTCTCTCTCTCTGCCTCTCTCTTCAATCATCTAATATGCTCCATGCGCAAACACACATCTGTGATGGTATCTACAAAGAATATCGGAAAAGAGGACTCTCATCGCCAAGCTCTGTCAGTTCCTCCACCGTGAACTTTGCCATCACTTCTTCCACCGGAACCGCCGCCCGCTTGCTGTTGATTCTCCTTAGAATGAAATAATAGATCACTGGCCAAATCACACCAAATATCATTAGCATCGAAAGGCAAATCCCGAATCCAACCGGGTACGTTGGTGACTCCTTTGCAAGGAAGATATTCGAGCCCATGACCTATATTTAAACTATGTCAGCAAAAAGAGCAGTCCGAGCATTCCGTGCAGAGTTTACTTACGCCTCCAAGCTGAGATATCGACATCATCAGTGCCATTCCCGCAGCTCGCTTGGTAGATCCGGCCATGTTCAATGCCACCCACGCCATCACACCCGGTGAGACAGGATATAGGCCGCCTGCCATTAGAAACAGGCCAAAATAAGTTACTCCCGGTATGGATGGATAGCGAACGCTGGCTATGATGACAACAAACCCGGCCACCGCCATTGCGTTGGGCAGTGCAATCGCAAGCATCCGTTGCCGGTAGCGATCTGCTGCAATACCGGAGATGATGGTGACAATACATGCAAACACATAAGGCGGAGCGGTCATCGCCTGTGCTTTGACATCCGAGTATCCCAATGCTGCGATGATGGTAGGGAGCACGAAACTTATGCCGTATACTACAGTTGCCACCGTGAACTCAATCAGCGCGACGGCGTACGTGTGGAAAGACTGGAATGCCTTCTTCACATCGGACCGCGTCAGTTCCTCTTTCTCTTTAATGCCAGTCTCTCCTCCTGCAGAGTACTTCTGCCTTAGAAGGAGAAACTCCTTTTCTTCATCGGTCAACCACCCTCCAACTCTTTCCGGATTAGGACAGATCCAAAAGAAACAGATGAAACCAATGACCACCGCAGCGAGGCCTTCAAGGATGTATATCCACCGCCAACCGCGATAACCCCAGGTATGATCCAAGTGGCCGATCCCGAACGCGAGTAGCCCGGAGAATGCTCCTGCGATTGAGGCTGCGGAATAGAACACTGTCATTCTTGTGTGGAGTTCCTTCGGAGAGTACCAAGTTGTCAATATAAACGAACAACCCGGGTATATTCCCGCCTCGAAAAAGCCGAGCAGGACACGAAATGCGGTCCAGCCACCAAAGGTACTCTGGAGTCCAGCACAAATGACCGTCACTCCGCATCCGATCAGAAGGGTTGGTAGCCAAATTCGTGGTCCAATGCGTTTGAGTATAATATTGGAGGGGCTATCACCGTCAGCAAAGTCCGCAACCTTGGGGCGCTCGCATACACTCCACCAGCAGCGTATGTGACGAAGAACACAGAGAGCGCCGTGTTCCATTGCTGGCCACTCATGTGCAAATCCTCTAGCGCACCGAAAAGCTTTGCATTTCCTACGTTTCACATCAGTGTCTGACTCAATTTCTGCCTCGCCGTGCCTTACCCGCGTTAGATCGATCGATGTATGCTAGTAAGTATACGAGCACCAATTGTGGCAAAACATGATAACTGTTCTTGTTAGCGTGCATCTATTATTGAGGGCTTGAGCGTACTCCAGCTTGCGAATGAGCTGCTTCAGTCGGTCGTCTGTGAATCGTGCCCTCAGCGAACAGAAGTGGTCGTACTCCAGGGAAATGAGGTCAACAGTTCCAAGACCATGCGTGTCTTTGTCATGGGCGACTGCTTTTTCAGATCCCATACTGAATTCCGCTTCCAGGCGTCGGCTCGATTACTAACCTGCGTGCAATGGGAATCAAGCCGTGATCATGGCCGGTGCCAGAGATTTATAGAAACCCTTGATGAGCAGCATATCCTTATCTCCACGCAGTCACCTGTCTCTGGACTAGTGGCAACCTTATCACCCCGCATATCAACACATGGTCGATCAGGCGTCGGCTTTGAGGTAGGCGAGATAAGAAAGGCAGTTGGAGACTCTCTTGGATTTCCAAAAGGTGGAAGCTGGCGAGATAACCCTACAGCCGCTAAACCGGTTATGGGGGGTTTGAAGCGGGATGCGATCTAAACCGTTTTCGATCGATATTTGACGAGATACAGCATCGACATCTACGCCATCAAGCGGCCTGTTATCTGCCTTTATGTTAGGGTAGAAAATAGTGTCTCTTGGTATGCGACATGTCTTCCCGTGAGTTTCCAAAACAAACCTTCGTCGAGCAAGTACCTTCTAGGTAAGCTATATCTCATTGAAGCATTCTAATGGCAAAGGTCACAATACTCGGTGCTGGGTAAGCCCACAACCTTTTGAGCACTTGGATATCAGCTCACTTAATACAGCATTACCGGCCTAGCAATCGCCAGCCAACTACCGAAAACATTCGACATAACAATCGTCGCTCGAAACCTCCCTGGGGATGAGGACTCATCAGAGTGGGCAAGCCCATGGGCAGGCGCCGTCTTCATGCCTATGGACCCCTCAACGGAACGAGAGCAGCGAATTCAGCTAGAGTCATTCCGAAGCTGGTGGCAGCTTGCGCAACAGTATCCAGAATCAGGTGTAAGCCAGGTAGAAATGGAGGACCTCATTGACTCCACGGCCCTAGACAAAGTTTGGTACCGTAACAAACTCCCACACTTTCGTGTCTTGTCGAAGAATGAGCTCCCGCCAAACGCATCCTTTGGCATGTCCTACAAGTCCATCATCCTAATTCCCTCCGTGTTTCTCGCCTGGCAGAAGAAACGCCTCGAGACCGCGGGGGTTAGATTTCTACGCCGGACCGTCAACTCCCTTGCTGAGTTGAAGGACCTAGGTCACGATATCCTGATCAACGCCGCAGGTGTCGGAGCTCGCTATCTTAACGACGTCGCCGACAAAGACCTTCAAGAAGTCAGAGGACAAACAGTCCTCGTCAAATCAGATTTCAACAAAATTTGGATCCGCCGTGGCAAAGACTATACCTACGCACTGGGTCGACCAGACGGCACTGCTATTCTAGGGGGTATAAAGCAGTACAATAACGCGACTCAGGACGTCGATGCACATCTTCGTGCAGATGTGAGTTCACTCTTTCCGCAGAGACACACAAAAACTAATCGACTGATCAACATCCACCTAGATCTTCCAACGAATTTACGATAATCTGCCGAAAGTCTTTCCATCCTCGGACCCGAAGGACTTCAAGGTCATTAGAGACATTGTCGGCATTCGGCCGCAGAGAGTCGGCGGAGCTCGCGTTGAGAAAGCGGTTGTCGATGGCCAGCTTGTTGTACATGCGTATGGGTTCCCGGGAGGCGGGTATATTGCGTCTTGGGGGATAGCGCGCGAAGTCTGTCGTTTAGTCGATGGCTTATATCCTTCTCCCGAAATAGTGTCGGCGAAGTTATAAGCTATGTCTTCTGCCCAAAACAAGACTCTGGCAGTTACTTGTAACAGCGACACCTGACCTCACCAAATCCAACATCCTGAAAGATCTACTAACGGCTTTACACACCTCATAACAACAAGCGGTCCAACCCCTCCTGTACTCTTCCCTCCAAGTCTTAAATGCCCAACACCACAATAATCCTCATACCTTGCAAAAAAAAAATTACCATCCATCTCTATAACCTCGCATCCTCCCCGACATCCCGCGCAAGAAGTAAATACCCCGCAAGTAACGCAATGTCAAGTGCTAAACCGGCTTGTAAGGCCAATATAAATGTAGCTAGGAAGGAAACTAAGTGGCCTCTACACTCGCAAGAGCAGCCCGGCAGGGGAGAGGCCGCTGCGCCGCAATTTGCCCTACTCTAGACTCTAGAGTCTAAGAACTAACTACCATACGCGGTCTTTCTGGCTAATCCACCAACCCTGATATAGGAAAACTCCTGCCCCAAGGCACTTTCGTAACATAAGTGCTGATTTCTTTCTCCCGGGTTACACTACCAACTCCCTAAGGCCTAGTATGGAAAGAGTCCGAGTCCACCAATCAACAGGATAATCGAGATCGTACCTGGCTTACCTATACCCCAGCATCATCCCATTCTTACCTAGTCATTTGAAGACCAGGGCCTCTGCTCTGCCTTGTTAGCATAACTGGTTATCCCGCTGTGCGCTCTTTCCACAAACCAACCCACCAGCCATCCAGCAATGGCGTCCACTCTTTCCCTCCTCACCCTTCTCGCACCACTACTACCGTAAGAGAGGGTTGTTTTGACAAATAGTGAGGGTGAGGGTGGGAGGGCGGCTGGTTTGCTTGTGGAGCTGGGGAGGGGTTGTGAGGCTGGCTCTGGCTCTAGCTCTGGGAGTGCGGTTGCGTATAACGTGACCGAGAATCAGTGGGACTCGACCTGTCCGTTTGTGCATGGGATAGCGCCGGGGCCTTGTACGTTGGAGGATTTACGGGAGGCTGTGGAGGATTTTACTGCGGTTGCGAGGTGGAGGGCGCCGGGCGGGGTGTGCTGGTGGGGATGTGAATATGACGCTGGCGGAGATTCCGGCTCGGTGTGATAATGCCCCTTCTGCTGGGGTGGATTGGGATTTCGTAGGGTTAGGGCTTCTGGGTGGTTCTTGGATTGGAGCTGTCATGGTTCTATAGCTCTTGATTCAGATGTACTGCCTGATAGACTTGTATGTGTATATTGGACATTGTAAGAATAGTACGAATTGGGCTGAATCAGAGCCCTAACTTGCCCTATCAGGAGCATTTCCTTCTCAAGCCACAACTATAAACAATCAGAACGAAGGGCTCTTTCTTTAGCAAGGAGCTAAGCTATCTACGACTAAGTAATAACATGCAATGTAACCTACTTACTCAGGAGCACTACCCAGTTTCAAGTTTCAAGCGAGCGCTTCTACCTTCCACATATAGATACTTCTTTCTGTCTCTGAGTAACTCCTTCAAAGTGCAGATTTTCCGGTACACTACACTACACAGCTCCAGCCAGGGTGCTGGCTCAGTCTGACTGCGGGTTTCTGCCCGGGTATAGTCTACACCTACACGATACACCGTGAGGGGGTACGGGCGACGGCTACGCCCGCCACAGTGATTATTCTTGTTCTTGAGGGGTGGCAATGATAGAGTAAGGTGTAGTGGAGAAATCTTGATCTTGAGCCGACGTGAGTGTTCTGTCTGATCATTCCAAGATATTGGTCTTTGTTGAGGCGCAGTATAACTAGTTATATGTAAATAGATAAAGTGGATCTGGCCGCAGAAATGATCTATGTATGTGCAAGGTATGCTGTAAAGTAAAATGGGATTAGAATAAAATGGATCCTCTCAACGCCAAACACCAAGCTTAACCAGCAAGCAAGCATAGCAAGACCATGATCAACCCTTGATCAAGACAGAGACCCATAGAAGGGTCTGACATCACTACCCACTGTGTCTGGGTCAATTGGGAAAGTAAAGGGATAATAGATTAGAATCTGTAAACAAATTAGTAACTGCGCACTAATCATACTCCGCAGAGATGATACAGAGGGAACATACCGAATCTCATAACTCCCCGCCCTCGTCATATACCGCACCCACTTGACACTCGAATAATTACTCTTCTCAAAGACCTTCAAGTACCGCACCAACAACCCCGAACTCGTAAACATCAGCAAACTAAAGCTCAGACTCAACGGCGGCCTCGACCAGGCCTTCTGATTCGTCATGCTCGTGAGCGTCGCTTCAGCTGTAAGCACGAATTCACTGCCCCCCGAGAACCGGGCGATCTTCCACACGATATTATTATGCTCGGGCTCGTACTTTGCTCGACCCTGTGACGTGCGTTCTGTGGTTTTGGCGGTGTTCAGTGGTGTGGGGATGCGGATGACGACGTTTGTGGCGAAGAGCTTGGAGCTGTAGTTGGCTTTGATCGCGACGCTGTACTCGACTTTCGTGGTGCCGATTTCACGCACGATAGGGTGTACTTTGAACGGTAGGTTGACGTTCTCCGTTGCGCGGTACCGCATGAGTTCGAATTCGCCGTCCGGAGGCACAAAGGAGATGATTCGGTCTGCGTCAAACCGGCCGAGTTTCACACACTGATGAAATTGGCAGTCTTCCAGCGTCACTGACCCGGCAGCCGCTCTAGTCTTCGACGACGCATTGCCAAGCTTCCCGCCTCCTGATCCCGGACCAGAGCCTGGTCCTGCAGCGTCGTTGTCTAGCAGTAATCTATCGTTCAGCCCAAACTTGCACTCTGGTGTTCCGGTCAGATACGCGCGCATGACAATCTGCCCGTTCACGTCTGCGCGGAGGACGGTTCCGGTGGCCGACATGAGCAGGTTCACGTCCTCGATCACGTCGACAAAGGCTTCGTTTTTGCGGTACTTGACGTCTGCGCGGCGCCAGGAGAGGGCGCCCGTTGCCTGCTGTGTGATTCGGGACGAGTCCGTGGGGTTATCTGTGATTGCGGATTTCACGCCTTCGGTTGTGATGTACATCTTTAGTGTGTCTGTTTCGGTGTTTTGGGGGTAGCCGAAGTCAAGGATTTCTAGCAGACACTGTATTAGCATTCCGAACTTCCCAATTTCCAGTATCCAGTCCGAGCACAGTGGGTAAAAAAAAGTGAAGGGAACCAACCATCAAGCAACTCATAAATCAAGACAAAATTATTCTTAACCGCCTCCTCATCGAACTTCCCAAAATAGCTCTTGCCCAGCATCACAAGCCTGTACAGAAACTCAAACACCAGCGCCGCATTCGCATTGCTCTTCGTCACCGCCACCAGGTAGATATTCTCGTGCTTCACGTGGCTGAATGTCGTCGAGCCGAGCGTCAGGATTGGAGAGCGCACTTGCGGGTTCGAGATCACTTGGATGCGGAAGATGTCGGCCAGCCGCGGGCGGCAGTCATTGCGGAAAGCGCGGAAGATTAGGTTCTCTCCCTTTTGATTGAATATTAGGATTCCGGAGAGCATTTTGTTGAGTTGTTTGGGGTGTTGTTTTGGGGGTGGAGGGGATTGAGAGGAGGGAGTGGGAGGTGTTCTTTGGAGGTGGAAATTAGGGAGAAGTTCCCGCGATCGGCGGAGCTGAGGGGAGCTCTAGCTGCTCCAGCCGGAACCACTCTTTTACTATGGAGAACTGCCACAATTGGATTGCTGTTATGCTTTTTATATATGATTGGGGTAATAGATACAATGCTGAATTATTATTTTGTGCATAGTTGGTCGCAGCAGCCGAGCAAAGCAGGCTTACAATCCAACAAAGAACCCGGGAGCTATAGTAGGCATTCCCAGGCCCATAGGTTAAGTTAAACAGTGAAAATGGTATCAAAATAGACATCATCTCATGATCCGAGAGTCAAGAAGGTACAAACACAGGTCCGAGAATCGCTAATGCACAGTCGGAATTAAAGTGGGTATAGACAGGAATGGAGAAGGTCGAAGGAAAGAAAGGTAGTGAAAGGGGGTATCAGTAAAGATGAGGTGGTTATACACCGTGGCTATCCGGCCGAGTACCTGGTCGTGAGGGCCTACCTTCACTGGGCACGATGCCGACCTTTGGATCCGGAATCTGGATATCCAGCGACATGTACGCTGACCGGCGGAGACTCCAGATTCGCACCCCGTCTTTCGCGCCGACCTCCCGGTTCCACTTCTCCAGCCAGTCCTCCACCCGTTTCAGATGGCTCTTCACCCCCGGCGCACCGATATCCTCCCAGATCCAGCCGGTGATCAAGCCGATAGCGCCGTCGAGCCAGTTACGGAAGCTATACGGGTTAAACGCACTCGTAAGTTCGTCATTCACCGTCGAAATTATCCGTCGAAACTCCTGCTCTGGCAGTAAAGGATCAAGGATCTCGGGATACAGATTTGAAAAAGTCGGAGCAAGGTCCCCCCTAACCATCCAGTCACGCCGAATTCGAATAATACGTGTACTCAGATACTCGTCCGACCCCAAAGGGACATGCGGGTTGATATGTGGGAAACAAGGATGGGCGGGGCCCCAGGCCAGCTCTTCGGCGACCTCGGGCTCATTCGGAGCACCGGGGTTCGAAGGAATTGATGCTATTTGGGATTGTGATCGGAGAGAATGCTGTGACTGGACATGGCGCGGACGGTCGGGCCCGGCAGTGACTGTGGTTTCCATTTCGAGTGGGATGTCCTCGAATGTGCCGCTTTGCCTCCCTCGAGGCACCGCGATGCTAGACCGGCCGCTCTCAGACTCCTGCTGACTTCGTTCCACCACGAGGCTATTGGGTGATGGTGTGAGTCGGCTGCGGCGCCGCTCCGGGATCGTAAGGAGAGGGAACGCGTCGCGGTGAGCTTCAAGAGGAAGACTCTCGGTCGAGGCCTGCTGCAGCGGAGGTACGGTTACCGGAGTGATTCGCGGGACGTAGTTGACCGGATTTGCGAGCCGAACGGCGGGGGGCCGAAGGATTCTCGGAGTCGCCCAGGATGGTTTAAGTCTGCGCGATGATGAGGCTCTAGAAGAGGCTGTTTCGACCTCCAGGCGCTGGAATGGGGGTAAGGCCGTGGGACTAGGCTGGGGAGAGTAGCGGCGCGGGGGAGGATGCGCTGGCGCAGGCTCTTCAATCGTGGGCGGTGATAGGAAAGGGAGTTCGCGGGAGGCCGTTGAGGGTGCCGTCTTTGGAGAGGGGGAGCGGACGGCGTAGGAAAGAAGAGAGGGGGAGTGAGGGGACGCCGTGGTGAAGGAGGGAAAATTGAGCTGGTGATGAAGAGGAAGACGGAGGAGAGGAAGCCAGAATAATGAGGGTCAGGGGCGGCTGTGATTGGCCGAGCGAGGAGGAAAAGGGGCGCACTGGCTGCAGACAAGAGGCGATCTGAGCTCGACATCCACGATCTTTATACAATGCAATTAATGGTTTAGAGAGCGAATGTTCATGAGACTGAATCACTTGTGCAGTGTCAGGAGAGTAAGAGAGAATGACTGAGTGGAGGTTGAGAGGGGATAGAGGGGGTCAAATCTGATGCATCAATTCGGCTATCCACGAGGCTGATAAAAAGGAAAAAACTGCAAGAGAACGACGGAGTATGGAGTAACTATAGATGGTCAAGACAAAGAGAGTGAGGTCAATAGCAAAACCAAATCAACAAAAGAGATCCATCCTGTTTAAATCTCTGCAACTTATAAGAAACACAGCTCCAGCCATCGGACAGCACCGGACTCGCCTCACCAGCAATAAATAGTAATAATAGCTCCAAGTAAGGATCCAACTTTACTGAAAATGGGAGGCTAGGTGCTAGGTAGCTTAGCGCTCCGAGCTGCCGGGCGCATTTTCAATCCATTCTGAATCGGATGACTTCATGCCCAATTTCTCATCCCCTTCGTCACTCCATTCTTGCCAGATCGGCACCCAGCGGCTCTGGGGCCGAAATTACAATCGTCCGGAACTTGTTATCACATCTTTCCTTCGGCTTAGGCTTCATTTCTATATCAAACATTACATCATCCCTTCTGGAGTCTCCCGTGCCCTGACTTCCTCAGCCACACACTCCTCTTTCTCCGAGTCTAGATCTCTCCTCCAGTGATCGACAGTATGAAAAACAAAGATTAAGTAATAGTCAGGGGCGGGTACTCCGTAGGTCCATATCTCATCGCTAACATCAAAACAAAACACTGTAAACCGTCTACCGAAGTCAACACCATGAACCAATAACGACTCAAACAAGCCGATTGACGCTTTGATTGGCCTTGGCCTGCATTCGCCGCATGGCCTCCCGATGTAACTCACTCATGTCGCCTCTTTGCATCCCTTCAGCAATCTTGTCGCCAATCATGATGCTGGTCGATGAGCCGTTGCGCTGACCTAGTTGATTGAACGGCGATGCGCTGCGTTCGACACCTGCCACGGGAGGAGGCCCTGACTGGGCGAAATTCAGCGGGTCGCGACGCTCTTTCAGGTCTTCGCGGACGGATTCTCGCCACGCTGCAAGGACGGCAGGGGAGTTTGCTCGTGACGGAAGGCCGCTCTGGCTCCGCCGCGGTGGTGCTGGTGCGTTTGGTGCTGGTGAATGTGAAGGTGGGATTGGAGATGCCTGTTGGTGGAGGAGGGTGCGGCGCTGGGACAGGGGGATGTTGTCGGAGTCTTCTTCGGCGATGGGAAAGGTCGATGGGTACCGGGGTGTAGAGTCTACCGGTGATTGAGTGGAGTTATGCCGAGAGTAAGGGTCGGTTGGGAGGCTGAGAGACGACAGCCGGTTGCGCATCATATCCTCGCGGATAGCAATCAGAGGCGCAGGTCCTTTCCATCGTTGTTTCGCTTTTTCGCTTTCTTCCCGATCGGGTTCGGCCGGCGCAACATGCGAGAGCAGTGTCACCGAGGAGGGAGTGGCAAAGTCACCCAGCTGTTGTTGTGGTTGCACGGCAGGAGGCGAAAGCTGGGAGAGGTTATGACCTGAACCGACCGATACTCCAGAGAGCCGCCTGGGGGATTTTGATCTCCTCTTCTTTTTCTGGGAACCTGTTTGCGAGTCGTTTGTTTCTTCGAGACCAGACCGGCCTTCCAAGGCTGGTGGTGGTCGGGCATTGAGAGGCGTTTGTAGGAGTTCCGCCACCTTGACTGGCGCTGCTGCCTCTTGTTCAGCTGGCTCTGGTTGTTTGTCCTCAAAGGCGTGAATTGGTTCCAGCTCGGGGGTATCTGCGTTGGCCAAATGCTTCGCCCACTCATTCATGCGGTAGTTTTGGACGACTCGGGAGGTATGTGTTGGAATCTGTTCCACGGTTTCTGCGTTCAACTTTTTGGGTGGGGCTTTTTGTTTTCGCGCAGTTCCAGTTGAGGAGCTTTCTTTCGCAGGCGTCTCGGTTGGGTTTGCCGTATTCTCAGGTGTTGAATCCTCCTGGTTCTCATGCGCTTGATCGTGATTCTCGGTAGGCCTCTCAGTGGATTTCTGGTTCTCATCCGGTAGGTCGGCAGGCGGTTTCACCTGTTGCGCTTGCGTTGTATCCTTGGAGGCTTCCGTCGGTGCCTCTGTCTCTTTTGGTGCCTCTTCTTCTGCGGTCAAAGGCAACTCTCCTGAGCTCTGTGTTTGCGCAGGCTTAGGCTGAGTAGTGTCTTTATGTGTATCAACCGGCAGAGGAACTGTCCCCGCGGCGGCGATTTCCTTGCTCTGAAGTTCGTCTGTAGTTGACGTGGCCCCCTTGGGAACTGTTTTCTCATTATCCGAGCTTTGGACCCGACTGTTCTCGGTGGGCTGCGAGTGTTCCCGCTTATCATCTGTCTTAGTCGTGCTTCCATCGCACTGCCCATGTCCATCGGCAAGCGCTGCTTTGGGCTGCTGGGGAACGTCGACAACAGTCCTGTCCTCAGACGTCGCAGGAGCATCCTCATCCAACATCGACTGGTAGTGACTTCCAGCCGCAATCGTGTGGGTATCAGAGTCAAGATCGTCGACGCCCTCTACAATACCCCGAGTCGTATCAGTATCATCATCTCGAGCAATCAAGGCTTCTTGTGACTCTGAAACCGGCCGCGGGCCGCTTTTCGTGGATGTTTTGCGTGATAGCAGCGAGAATCGTTTCGAGTAGACCGACACAGTCTCAGAACCAACAACCGCCGTCAAATCAGAGGCCTTGTCGTCATATATCGGCGGGTGAAAGTGTTCTTGGTGGTTTTCGCCATGTCCCTCGTTGACTGTATCCGCACGCGTATGCCTATCCGTATCATCTGCGTCCTGATGTTGCGATAAACTGCTCCCAGAAACACCCGTAGCATCTGAAGCGTCATCGTCGAGTCCCCTCGCTCTACAATCCGAGCACCGGTACGAAACCACACTATCAGAAACACTCCTCTTCTCCAGATCATCACCCTTCTCATCATGGGGAAGACAAGCGTTTGAGCCAGCGGCTAACTCGGGAATACTCGAGGAACTCTCAGTCGCATCGTGGTCGCCATACTTCGCCTCCCACTCCATGCGCTCTTTCAGATTCTGCTCCTCTAATCGCCTCGCCTGCTCGGCCTCCGCTTCGTCTTTCAGCCGCTGCTCTTCCTGCCGTTTCTCTTCGTCGCGCATCCGTCGCTCCTTGACCACTTTCCACAGCCGGAGTTGCGATATCACGCCCATGATGGCCACGATCACCGTCACTGCGAGCTCGACTTTGATATACCGGGTTACCGGGTACGTGTCCGTTCCGAGCGGGAAGATATTGTCGTTCAACGCTGTCGCAGTCAACTTCCGCTCTCTCAGACCAACCAGTTAAACCAACTCACCCCAGAGATAAAGCCAGAACTCCTTCAGCCCGGCTTTACTGTAACAGTCAATGCCGAGCGCAACGGCCGTCCCGCCTGCAATCGACGTCGCTCCAATGAGCCCGTAGGGTCGGGTATAGTGGCTGAACGAGACAGCATAGAACGCTACCGAGATCGCACCGATGAATCCGGTTTTCGCATTCGTGTTGGTGATTAGCCCGCCGTCTTTCGTTGAGAGCAGCCACATGCTTGTGCAGAAGCCGCCGAGGAGGCAGCCGAGTCCTTCGGCAAGCTCCTTGAAGACGATTGCGAGTGCGCCGAAGGTTACACCTGTGAAGAAGATCGCGACGAGGTAGGCGCCTTGGATTGCGATGCGGACTGGCGGGGACATGACGTAGACGATTAAGACCTACAGAGTGTTGGTGTTTAGTGCGAATTGAAGATGGGCGTCTTACAGTCACTCCTAGGCTTGTTAGGAAAGCAGAGGAAAGGAAGACTTGAACCCTAGGATCGATGAGTAGAGGACGTTAAACAAGCTGGGGGTTGGTTACCAGAGATTTCGGACACCGATCAGCGCAAGCACCGCGCCAGTGGCCAGTAGGATGAAGCCGCCGACACCTAGGGCTGGTGTTACCTTCGGTTCGAGAGGTAACTCCCCTGGCGCGGTGGCATTGGCTAGTGCTTCTTCAGGATGTCAGCGCAATGGATGTCAGCAGCTGTCGCTTTACTAACCCTCATCTGCATCCGATGTGTTCAAGGTAGGGACAGTAGTTGGCGAGGGGGACGTCAAGTTGTCCGGCTTTTCAGTGTTTGTCGCATTCGTACTTGTCGCATTATTCGAGACCTCTATTGTTGAATTATCCGCCGTCTCTCTCGCAAGGAGGAGTCCATGCTTGGAACCCTCAGAGTGAGGAACATGCGCCACAAATGCCAGCAAGACATGGCAGAGGCATGCGACCAGCAAGAGGAAAGGAGCCCTCATACTGAATCTGGGGGCAAGGATGGTGAAGAGTCGCAACCGATGCGTATATATAGCACCAGGCTAAACGTTGTGCGACGTGCTCCACGCTCAGATCTCCATTCAGAAATTTCCCCTCGGGGACCTCGTCCTCAGCCAGGTGACGCTTACCCAGATGGTCGGAACCGGTGATCAGTGGTCTAAATGTCGCGCAAGAAGTACAAAAACGTGGCGTGTCTGGACCTCTGGATACTCAGGAGGGTACTTGCAGGGTGGGAGTCTCCACTATGTATGTGTACAGATGGGAGGGGAGAAAAGCAAACGGAGGAAAAGTAGAAGAGGAGGAAAGGAGTGAGATTTGGCGCGTAGTAAATACAATTTCACACATCCTGCTCAGATCCATGGACAGACTCCAGAATTTGAATTCTTGGAATCTGACTCGTCCTGGACAGAGCTCACCGTCTGGACCCCGGGTACGTACAGGTTTACCCACTCGGTGGGCTTGTCGCGAGAAAAAGAAAAAAAAAACAAGCGATGTAGGTAGAGACTAGAGATTAGTAGCCAGTGTCGTACCTTGGACATTGTTGGCGCTGATGATTGGACTAGGGTTTGATGTCGGAGTCGGTTTCCAGTATCAATCATACCGAACGAAGGATCCATAATGCATGCGCGAGTAGGATGAGCCTTCTTGTATCCTTGGTGGTACCCAATCAACAAGATACAAGATGACATTGCCCAATGTGCTGGACCCTCTGAGTGCCTGGCCAAGGATCGGAGAGTCTGTTGTCCTCGAGAATCAAACACGGTGTCGCTGTTCACAGTGAGGGATAAACTGTAAGTAAGCCTCCGACTTCGATCTCAACACTTTACAATGAAGTCACACATGGCCGATCTTCAAGGCTTCCATGGACCCAGTGATCATCCGAATTGCAGATGTCAAGGTACAGAACTATCTGGGCCAGTCAACGAATATCGGTTGTCAATCAGATTGTCGGCTCAACCAGTCCCTGCACAAGGCCTTGGAATCACTGACGATCCTGATACTGGCTGACGGCACTGGCCAACGATCGTCGACTCGCGATCGCGCTAGCATCACTAGCCACCAGTAGTTAGGGCCCTCCGTGGCTGCAGCTGCAGCAACGGACACGTCTCATTGATGGCTAGCTGGGCTTGGGGTGATATGGTTTGCACGAAGGAGTGTGCAATGTCCATTGGATTGAAAGCTCTGTCGTCAATTCGAAAAATGTGATCCTACTGGTCAAGAAAGTCGCCAAGTTGGGAGCTCGTTTGTAATCAGGGGTATGGACTCCGCTGCCCAAATTTCCAGCCAAACAAACACGTCGGTTCCATGGACCTGCATTAGAGGCCCTTAAGTATGGCCGACGCGAACAATTTGCTCCCCGCGAACATCTGAGCTGTCAACCCGGCTTGCTCTGCGTTGTCAGAAAGGCCTTTTGGCGGGAGAATTGAGCGCAATTGATGGCAGCAAAAATTTCGCCATCAACCAATAGTCAGATGCACGGTGAGATGCGGTGAGAAAGCCATCATCCGAGTAGAGCAGGGAGACGCGGCATCGTGACGACAATATCGTTAGTTCTGCGAGGGGGAGGCGAGCTAAGATAAGTGCGATGCCTCCTTAAATAGTAAGTATGACGACTCACATAGGGCTTTCATCTGCGCATCCTGTTGAGGCAGCTCCAAGCTGCACGAATATATGCATGCATAGCCCAAAGCATAGCAACCCATCGTACAACGCGCGACGTCGATAGCTAAAACCAGACAGTTTGCAGCACCGATCAATTGCGCGAGTTAAGATCTTAGAAGCAATATCGCAGATGAAACTGTTTCAAGAAGAGAAGAATACCATGAGCACGGAGTAGCTCAAGGATACATCTGCGAATGCGAGCACTAGGTACACTCCCGTAAGGAGCTATATCACGTGAGCAACTCCGAGTCGCCGGAGCTGAGCCCGCAATTTTTCGAGATGAAGCTTCAACTCCTGCACATCAACTCAACCTTCTGACCGCACATCCATCCAAACGCTCAATTGCATCATCATCATCATCATCATCACAATGTCTGCTTTCACTCGCACTCTCTTCCGCGCTGCCCCTCGCGTGGCCACTCCCGCCCGTACCTTCGGCTCTTCCCCATCGCGTTCCTACGCACGCATGACCGTCACCGGACGCCTCGGTGCCGAGCCAGAGCTTCGCGCCACGAACAACGGTTCTGAGATGATCAGATACAATATCGCGTCGAAGAGCACCAACCCAAAGGATGGCAAGAACGCCGACTGGTTTCGCATCACCAGCTTCGCCGATGGCCCTTCGCGGGATTTCCTTCTGGCTTTGCCCAAGGGGTGAGTAGGCTTGTTTTTTCTGTCCCTGCTCTCATTGCTTGCATCCGGCGGACTAGCAGGGCCCGGTTTCGGGGTTTCGAAGAGGCAATTGATGCACTCCCTCAGTTCGCCGGCTTTCATGACCAGGTGCTAACTGTTTTTTCCTTATCTAGCACCCTCGTCTGTGTCGATGCCGAGGCCACATGGAGAACCTTCACTGACAGCGAAGGCTCCGAGAAGACGACCTTGTCTCTCACTCAGCGTACGTGGTCTCTTCTTCCTTGCAGTTTCTCAAGAGCTCGCGGGGATAAACTTTGCATTTTGGATCTGCTAGCTGACATTCTTTTTTCTGCCTATCAGGTCACATTGAAGTCCTCAGGCGCCCATATAACCCCGATGGCCCCACACTCCCCCAGGAATAAATTCTGTCTTTCGTCGTCAAATAGATCCCGGTAATTGCTGTCGATTCGGTTGGCCCCTTTCAAGTTGACCTATCTGTTCTGATGGGACAAGTTGTCTCGGTTCCTATTCCTTGACTCCGCCTCTGATACTGGGTTATATCGCTGGATTGAATTGGGTTTGGATGATGGTGACGGGCATACGATCTTAGTTTGAGCACACGCATATGTATTTATAATCCTCTTTGCAAGTATACCCGCTTCTTTCCTCAGTGCATCTCCGTTTCAAGTGGTATTTGACGTAGATGTCTCTTCCCTGCCAGTCACCGCGTAGAGTATACAGCCTCCAGGACCATATCCATCACCTCGCCTCGCTCAGATACGGACCCATCCCCATCTGATCCATTACGGCAGGAGCCCAGAGCAGATTATACACATCGAGCCCCTTCCAACCAAGCACCACCCACAAACAGCTTGCTCTATAAAAGATAGAGCGAGCTCACTCGCAGCCCACCCACCTATCCATCCATATGCTATCTACATGCATTCTCACACATCCTTGCCTTATCCAGTTCGAGTTCATGAACTATAGCTACATACCTCAAGCGAACAGATAGGACGAAGAAAACCTTATAAACTATAACCATCTATCTAGTACTAGTATCTTAGGTACCCTCTACCTACCCCCCACCGCTCAATCTGCTTCCTCTAGAGCGTGAGCCCTACAGTCATCCACTCCGTCTATACCGAAGCTGCAGTTGCCTTCTACTCACTGAAGATAAACGGCTCGCTGGCTATTCATCTATCTAGCTGGATGAATGTATTCCCTAAACGGGTATGTACAAGCAGTACAACCACAAGTCCATGTTTATGTACATATATATAATCTACATATGTGCTTGTGCTTGTGCGAGCGTACGGCTCCGGCTCGCCGACTCTCGACGGGCTTATTTACGGCTGGCTGCTGGTGGCTGTAAACCTTTATTTATATTTAGATCTGACTCTACATATAGCCTTTATAACAAGGGAGCTACAGGTACAGCTACAGGTACAGCTACAGGTACAGCTACAGGTACAGCTACAGCTACAGCTACAGCTACAGGTCCAGGAAAAGTTGAATTAGGGTGGGGAGAATAGACCGAGGTTCCAATAAAGTTGTGGAGCGGAGAGGGAATGAAAACAAAGAAACATGACGAGGAGCCGAACCACATAGTTGGGAGGGTTCTGGTTCTGGCTCTGGCTCTGGGACTTGGGGCTGTCAAGGCCAGAATCCAGGGGAATCTATTAAATTCTTGTATTGAGGTGGAGGGGTTTGGTTGCTCCCTTGTGAGTTAAGTAGAAGTAGTTGTGAAATGAGATGAAATCAGAATTAGTGGAGAAGAAAAGAAAAGAAGAGAGAAAAAAAAAAAAAAAGACCATTGTCCACAGCGGTGTTGAAGAAGATAAGACAAGACAAGACACCGTGTGGTACCTATGCGAATAAAGAAGAGAAAATTACAGAGCACGTTCCAGTCCGGTCCAGTCCAGTCCAGACTCTGGGGAGGGCTAACTAAAGTAGGGTACGGAGTAGAAAAGAAACAAGTACCAGAGGAGCTGCCCTGCCTCCTCCTATGCACCCACCACAAACAAAACAAACAGCCCATACGCCTAGATCTAGGCTTGTATCTCCCTCTCCTGCTTGATAACCTGCTTAACTCGGATGAAATCCGTCCCGGTAGGCAACATCTCCAGATCGATATCCATGCTCCCGCGGCTCTGGCTCTGGCTGCTCCCCGCCCAAGCACTGGTCTGGACTGTTGTTGGGTTCGTAGGAACAGTTAGGGCTGCTGTTGAGGCTGAGCGGGCGGGTTGGTGGGGATGGTGGCCGAACCAGGTGAAGTGGGTTCTAAGCCAGTTTCCTTTCGGGGAGGGTTGTTGTGTGTTGGGTGAGCGGGGTGTGAAGATTGAGGAAAAGGACGATTTGCCCTTTTCGAGGTCGGTGGTTGTGAATGTGAAGGTTGAGCTTGTGCTTGGTGAGTGGTCGATTCTGAGAATGGTTGACTTAGCTGCTTGAACTGGATGTAGAATAACGAGGGATTAATGAGGGAGGAGTGCTTACTGTGCTGCGCTGTTCTTCTGCACGAGGTTTGCTCGGCTTGGTGAGATCCCACCGGTTTTGCGTTGGAAAGTCCCAGTGGTTGTAGAGAGGACAGAGCCGAAGAAGGAACCGAGACCGACGCGGTCAAGCACAGAGTGGTACATTCTCGATGCATCCTTGCCGCATCCGAAGAAGAAGAAGCAGACGAACCCCGCTGCGACGTCGATCCAGCGGTCGTAAAACACCTTGCCGCCTGTTGGGACCTTGACTATCGTGGTCCAGGTCTCTTCTGAAAGAAATGGCCCTTCATAAGCATGCCACGGCAGGGACGACTTGTAGTTCACGTAGACCACATAGGCTTGCATTGGGAGAAGGGCTAAGAGCATGAGGAGGGAAATGCAGAACAGGCGGAGGAATCTTGATTTGTTGAAGCGTGAGCTTGCAGAGCGCACGATGTCGTTGAATTGGCTTCGATAACGGTGGAGGCGAACCAAAACGAGACCTGACACGGTTTAGAAATGCAACTTCAGTGGACGAGATCACATACCACAATAGTACGTCGCAATGAGACAGATAACAAGCGGCCATATATAGCCCAGGGCAAGGCTCACCCAGCTTTCATCCTGGCTAGTAACGCAGCCAGATATGGCAAAGATGTAGTAACGGTTGCCCTGGTAGAATATATGCATGACGGCAGCAATCAGCGGAACCAGGATGCAAAACAGAAACTCCATGGCACGGTTTCGCCATCGTTGACGCTTGCTTGGGACGAGGGTTGCGCGGCTTGTGTCCATCACGTTGGCAAGACTTCGGAAGATGCAGAGCAGAGAGCCAGGTACAGCAACATAGGAACTGATGAAGATCTTCGCCTCGAAATCACACAGCCCTTGGCCGTCATACCAAGTTGCGACATCGTCCGTCGGCCAGAGAAATGCGTTCAGGATGTTGAAGGTGTTGAGGACAAGGAACCAGCCCACCAGCTGAACAGCGGGAAAGTTTCTGTTCTTCCAGTGTAGGGCCAGGGGAGGTATCAAACCCGCGACGGCAAGAAAAGAAAAGACCTGTAAAGCTACTCCCTCGGCAGAGCGCGTCATCTTGAGCGAGCTCATGGTGAAGTATAGACTTGTAGACTCGGTTAAGACGAAGATAGCAAGGGTAGTAACGGTCCCATACAGTTGCCTCCAGATGAAGTCCAGCGTCAGGAGGAGGCGGCAGATTATGAGGGAAGAAGTAAATCCAGCAACATCCTGCTAACAGGAGACAAGAGACATCAGGTTAGGGTTTCCGTTTGAGATGGCAAATGACTCTGAAACAGGTACTGCAAGAGAATAGCAGTGTTCCTCGAAGTCATTGAGACAAACGACTATTGGCGAACTCTTTTTGAGGGCCGAAATCGAGGCAGCGGGGGAGGAGAAGCAATGTTATACAATAAGCTGCAGTCAGACGAGCCGGTGGGCTGGCTGCAGACTGCCGTTGACCGGGGCATTTGTCTCTGCCGATCGCCTCTAGTGGAGACGGCAGATATGAATGGGTATTAAGAGGCTCTTTGATCAATAAGGCAGAGCCGTGTTGGTGAAAGGAGATTCTAAAAGCAGAGCATCTCGACGGTGCGGATTGCCTAATTCGGGTGTCAATAGACTCAGATGCTCAATAAGGGAGGTTTAGAACAGTGTCACCACTCACTCACTCACTACTCACACACAGATAAAATGAGATTGCCGACTGGACTGGAAAAGGGAGTTTGCTGTCTGCAAGAGGACGAGACTGGGCTGCATTATCACACGCTGGGCCTTGTTGCATTGGATGGTCGTGTTACCCGCCTCAACGGGGACTGCCCGTCATCGGTCATCCGTCGTCAGTGGTAGTACTCTCGTCTCATCGTGCATCTTTGGAGTAGACTTTAGTGAAGGTACCTGTACTTGGAGAATGCATACAATAAGATGGTGGTAGATAGTACCCAGGTAGAAGTTGACTAGCGACGCAGGCCAAGAGAGGAGATCGATCGCCGTCATTGTGACGGGGAATCGTCTCCATTCTTCCCCACGAACTCCTCTTTTCTTCACCTGAACCCCCTTCATCATTCGCTGCTGTTCAGATTACCTCATGAGTTGAGATCCTGTTCTGCATCATCTTGACCTCTCCTGAATATTGAATAATACATAAACCATGAGGCTCCCTCCATCGCCTGCCCACCGCAATGACTGAAGCAACGCGGCAGTTCGCTCCCCGCACGAACTCTCCCTCCGCCAGCCCCATGAGCCTCCGTCATCGCGGCCTGAGTCGTGCGGCCACCATCAACCTTACCGAGGGCCCTTCCGCCCCTCAACGTCGCAACTCTGCCTTTTCTGACTCCGTATCGGAGGCTCGGAATACCATCCGCTCGTCAACTGACGAGCTGCTCTTCCCGCGTGCAACCAGGGACCGCACTGAGGACGCGCGTGATGAGGAATCTCACTGGCATTCGGCTCCGTTGGGCCTCGCCCTCCTTCCGGCCGTCGCAGGGATCTTCTTCCAGAACGGCAGTGCTTTCGTCACAGACGTAACCCTCTTGGCTTTGGCTGCTGTGTTCCTGAACTGGTCCGTCAGACTACCATGGTAAGTCCAACTCTTGTCTCGCACTATACTATCTAACTCAATCTAGGGAGTGGTATCGCTCGGCACGAACTATCCGCCACCAGGAAGGTTATCATATAGATCCCCTCGAACCACCAATAGGCCTAGACACAAGCACCTCCGATCCAACCCATGGCGAAGACGACGAACCACCAGAGCGCGATGAATCCTCACCCCAAGACACCACCAACGCAGCCGTCACAGAGCTCCAAATCCACGAACTCGCCGCCCTCGCCTCCTGCTTCATCTTCCCCCTCATCGGAACCTGGATCCTACACACCATCCGCTCGAACCTCTCCCGTCCCTCAGAAGGCCTCGTCTCAAACTACAACCTAACCATCTTCCTCCTGGCCGCCGAAATCCGCCCTTTCTCCCACCTACTACGGATGGTCCAAACCCGCACCCTCCACCTGCAACGCATCATCACCGACAATGCCACCGCAGACTCCGACACAGACTCCGCTAAGCACTCCGCATCCGAAATCCAGGACCTAACAAAGCGCCTCGAAGAAATCGAAGCCCACATCGCTTCGCGCCTCGACACACCAACTAACTCCGAGCCAGAAACAAACGAGAAAACCCCCCGAGAACCAACCCTCCAGGAACGCGAACACAGCCTCTCCCTCATCAACCAAGCGATATCCGAATACCGCAAGGGCTTCCAATCAGACATCGACGCACTCAACCGCGCAGTCCGCCGGTACGAAAAACGCACTACGGTCTCCGCCTACGAGACTGAATCGCGCCTTCAATCCTTGGAATTGAAGATCCGCGACGCACTCTCCCTTGCTGCGGCTGCACAGCGGTCATCGGCTCAGCGATATAGGTTGAGGGATTTACTTGGTTTAGTCCTCGATTGGACCACCGCTGCGGTCCTCCTACCAGTGAATGTCGGCATCGCGGTCGCTAGCCTTCCAGTCCACCTTGCGAAGAGAGGAGTGTTAATTTGCAGAGATATGATCCTCCCAGGGATGGGTGGTAAGGGGCGTACTCGTGCTGGAGCTCGTGCTGGTGCTGGTGCCGGGGTTGGTATTGGGCCCGGCGGTGCCGGTGCCTCTGCGAGTGCCGGAGCTGGAGTAGGATCTGGATCTGGATCTGGTCAGAGGACCTTAAAGAAGAAGCCGAGCAGCAGCAGCAGCAGTGCCGGCATGACCAGCAAGGGCAAGGCGTCTCACCTGCACCCGCAATCGCAGCCACAACCGCTCAGGTCTTCAGTTCCACTACAGCAGAAACGGCCTAAGAGAGCGGTGATTCTTGAAGAGGAGTAATTGAGAAGTTTAGGATTTGACTAGCTTCGGATTGCATATGGAGCTCTAATTTCGGTTTTTTTTTTTGGTTCACTTGGGTTTGTTAGTTGGTTAATTGGTTGTCTTGCATATAGGTGCTTAGGGTTTGTTAGTTCAGAGAGGGCTGATTTATCTAGGTAGGGCAGGCAGGCTAGGGCAAATAGGGTCTTAGGGTCTTAACACTAGATAAAATGCACATGTACACACACGTAACATATACAATGCCGTGTTATTGCCGAGGTATCTACACGTAACCCCTATCTCCATAGCTACGAATACTTGTGTAGCTTCGCACATGGTAAGATCGCAAAGAGAGAAGAAGAAGAAAATCCCATAGTTATCAGTTCATCTGGTAGGTATCTAACGCACGGTAAGGCAAGGTAAGCTAAGATAAGTATGATGTGATGTGATATGCTTAGGTATGCACCCGTCCCTCCGTCCGTCCGTCCAACATCCATGATCAATCCATAAACCCCTCATAAAACAAGAAGAAACAATCGAGTGGCCAGGTCCACCCCAAACCCTACTTCCAAGGCGAAGGCGAAGGTGAAGAGAAAGGCAACGGCAAAGGCTATGCAAGCATACATTGCAAAAAAAAAAAGAATTAAATTCAACTAAGCCCACCTCTCCGCAGAGAGCTAAGCTAAGCTAAGCAAAGCGAGCCAGGCTTCGAAGTCGAATACTCAGGTTCAGCCCTCCCCGCTACCGCCCTCGTTCTGATTCTGATTCTCCTTCTCATTATCACCGGCCGTTGTACCTGATACCGATGCTGATGCTGATGCTGATGTCGATGTCGATGTCGATTCCGGCGCTGAAGCCTCTCTCGTTTCAGCGGCTTTCACCACAGATCCCAGATTAATCGCAATCCGCTTCGTGACTGCGTTCCCGGGGCTAGAGCCAGTGCCAATCTCCCCACGGGCATTCGCACCCTTCTCACCACTACCCGCTGACCCCGACCCAAGCGAGCCACTCCGCTTCCTCCGTAACCCTGCACTCCCTGTGGAACTGCTCGTTGAACTGCGCCGTTTCGGCCCAGCGGAAAGCTTGATGAGTTCGTCGTCGTCTTCCTCCTCGCGGCGGCGTTTTTCGGATAGCCGCTCCGGGGGTGTTGTGATGATCTGGGAGGTTGGTGTTGAGGGGGGTTCTTCGGGGTCGGCGGGGGCGTCTTCGTTTGTGGTATCATTGGGTTTGATCTGTTGGTTCTGGGTGGAGGATTCGGGATTTGTATCCATGGCGTCGTTGTCTTCGTCGTCGTCGTCGGGGTAGTCTACTAAGGATTTTACAGAGGGTGATGCGGATCCGTTGGGGATTTGAGCTTGAGATAGGGAGGTGGGTGTGCCCGTTTGGTCCTGCTGCGACTGGGTTAGTAAGTATGGCGAGAGTAAACGGGAAGAAAAAAGAGTCGTACCTCTTCCTCGTCGTCTGATGTGTTGAAGTATTCCTCCTCCGCGGGATCCATTTCCTTCACGCCTTGCCAACGACCGCTGGGTGGTGCTTTGAGGACCGGCGTCGCCTCCTCCTGCGAATAGAGCGTTGAATCTGCGTCTTCGCTGTATCCTTGAAGCTGCTCGTAGTGTACGATAAGTCCTTGGAACGTGTCGACGTAGGTGATATTCCGCAATTTTTCGGAATATTTTCCAACCACATGCAACGTTATCGGCTTGATGTGCTCGCGCTTGATGAATTCAAACAGTTCAAGGCAGGCAGAGTTGAGCAAGTTATCGCGCGGCATGGTCTCGTAAACAATGTCAAGAATGAGTCCAAATGTGTCGTTATGCGTCATCAAAGCTTGGTAAAAGGTATCTTGGAGGCTAAGCAGGGTTCGGAAGAATTTCAAAGCGGCTAAAGGGTTAGCTAAATCGATAGGCGGGGAGGAGAAACGTACTGAGTTTGAGATGTTTCTGAGGTACGCGGAGTAATTGAGTGATATGGGCGGCAAGACGCTCGTTCTGAATGACATTGCGGCATCGGTAAAGGTGTTGGCGGACGAAGAATGTGAGAATGTCGACTAGATGTGAGTACAGCGCTACTTGTTGAAAGGTTAAATCATGGGCTAGATATAGGTGTTAGCAACATTCGAAATATTCCACCGGGGTACTCACGACTAGATTGGCTCTCAAGTCGCTTCAATGGAGCAAATAGTCTTTTCGAAGATTCGTCAAAGTGGTTTTGGACAAAAGCATCCGAGAGGATATTAGGGCGCAACTTGGCAGCATGTTCGGGACCAGCCCGAGCCATCGCAGCCTGTATAGGCACCTGGGGGTCTAGTAAGATCTTGATCGCATCAGCGAGTTGGTTCTTCACACCGAGATCGGCCTCCGTGTGAAGCAAGTCAATAAGAGTGTCGGTAAGGGGCGTTTTCTTTTCGTTGACGGCCTTGAGCATGTAGCTGCGCATCATGATCGGGTCGTGGTCGAGAAGCGCGACTAGAATGTCAATGCCTGTCGTCCGAATAGCAGGGTTGGGGTGCTTGATCGCAAAGGCAATAACGGCAAAAAGGCCGTGGCTGATGAGATTCCCGTAGAGGGTAGCGCGCTCCGGTACCTGTAGGTTCTTCGCAATAGACGCGCATTGGTGAAGGAATTGAACAGCATCTTCTTTCCGCTTCGCGTCCGCGCTTCTGGGGTCGAAGACCGAGAATAATTCCTTCAGAAAAGGCCCATCTGACTGGATGTGGTTCACAATGTCGACCTGGTTGTAGAAGATCATCGAGTTGAGGACAGAGAAAGTAGGGTCGTCGAGTATCCGCGCGAGAACGACGTCTTTCAGGTACTGTAACCGCCAGGTGTAGCGGATCTTGCGCCGAATAGCAGGGTCCCTGATCGGGACCACTTCCTTGTAACGCGACTTGTCGGACAAGTACTGCCGGTGGTTGGCTTTATGTGTAGGGAACTCAGGATCATCTACAATTGTTAGCGCAATTGTCCCATACATAACGAGTAATGCATACACTCCAATGCCCCCACGACCCCGAGTATGACGTTATCGGTGACAACGGTTTCGATTATAGTGGTGTCGTTGAGAAGTATGAGGGATTTCATGATATTGCAAAGGCGGTGCAAGTCGGTAAGACTCTCGAGGTCTTCAGCGACACCGACTAGAGGGAGGAGTTTCTGTATATATTCGTCTCGGATGACTATCTTGGAGAGCGCATCCCGGCCGGCCTGCGCTAAACTGGCGGCTCTCATCAGGTGATCGATTTCGGGGAGGTTCCCGAGCTCAGCGGCAGGTAATGAGATAGAGTTGATATGATCGAGGTCGTCGGAGAGGGCATCATCTAAAAGCGCGCGTGTCAGCACCAATGGCTTGAAGGACTCCTTTTAGGAAAAACGCGTACCGGCTGCGGCCAATGTAAGCAGGTGCTGTTGGACCGAATTGACAAAATTCCTGGCCATTGTAAGCGAAAAGCACAATCGCGCGCGACCGTGAAGCTTTACCAGATCACAGCGCATCCCTCGGCCTCCTGGAAGCTCAATGCCATATCCGTCTGGTTCGGTTCGGTCCACACGATCAAGGTGTCTAACACGCGGCAGGGAGTGTCAGCAAGTATCTCACACGCATTACGCTCGCGCCTTCTACACTGGCGATAGCGGAGAGAAAGGCCGACCTTGTTGCTTCTGATACCCGCCGTCCTTGGAGATTCTCGTCTCCAGGAGCACCCGCACGGGCTTATCCTCCGACTCGACAAATATCCGCGGTTCATCCTGCAAAAAAGAAAACCGAGTCAGCGAGAGTTCCAGTACAGGTGAGCGCGCCGAGTATATGTTGGCTATTCGCGCCCGAAGCAAGTGGCGACCTGCGTCGCGTGGGCGCAGGAATGATGCCATATGTCCGGTCATGCCATGCGATGACCGCAAGGAAAGCTTACATCGAGGATTCGGCCTGTGCAGAACCCGGTGCCCCGATCAAACCAGTCATTCTCCTTCAGTTCGTAGACCTTCACCCGCTTGCGATCGCCGGGTGGCTGTAAGTCCAACGCCATGTTCCGGGTGGAGAGGAAGGAGGCGCCTCGTCACTCCGGGACACTTCAGGAGTGAGTGCACCGGCGCGAGGAGAGCGCCAAGGTAGAGGGAAGCAGGAAACGCGGGTCGCCGGATGGAAGCTAAGGAGAGCAGGAGTTGACGGAGGAGATTGTCGCTGTGGGGTTTCAGGCGGCAGAGTCAAAGGGAGATGGACGGCGGATGGAGAACGGGCGACGAAGCCGAAATCTTCGTGTGGCTGACGACGATGAGGGATGATGATGCGTGGTGGTGGTGACGATCTGCTTGGGTTGGAGTCCGGACCACCTGGCGGCCTCGGCAGCGGTCGGCGCGAGAATAGGGATTTTTTTTTTCAAGAGGGATGGATCAGGGTCTTGAGGCGGTTAAAGGTCTTCTTCAGGCGCAGGGACTCGAGGCAGGCAGGAATTCATCCGCCAGCGACACACGCGACCGGAGGGGGAAACCGAGTGAAGAGCGTGACAGGCTGACAGGCAAGCAGACAAGAGGAGCGGATGACTGTCAGCTAGGCGGGATTGGGGATCGTTGGGTTTGTTAGGCTGGGCTGGGTCCAGATTTAGATTCTGATATCATCCCCAGTACAGAGTACGGAGCACGACAGCATCACAAGCCTCCGGTTCAAGCAGAAAGGAGAAAAGCAGTCAGGGGACGAGAGAAGAAAAAAAAAAGAAGCTTGCTCGGGATGACGTGCCTTCAATCTTAATTCACACATCATCCATTCCGCTGTCTTTGTTGCCAAATCCCCACCTATCCATGGTTCCTCCCGCTGGAACGCGTGCTCCTATACAACTAGAGGTCAGGAACAGCTAAGTAGGCTTTAATTGAGTGGTACTATCTTCTCAGTTTTCAATTCCAGTTATCATCGCATGCTTGTTTGAAAAATGATAAAAAGACAGCCAACGTGATATGCCCATGTACCTGTACCCCCAGCCAAAGTACAAAACAAGCTCCTCCCCGCGCGCTTATTCCCCCCAGAGCGTACCGAACTTTCTCCTCTGCTTCTTATTTCCCTCCCCTGCATAATCTAGCCCTTCCCCTGTGGCCTATCAGCTCACTATCAAGCTATCAAGCCATTTATTACACTACTAGTGAATCTGATACGTAGCTCCTTCGCCTCTGCAGCCCTACACTACACTGTTCGAGTCGCATGCAAGGTAGGGAACCTACTTCTCCATGGGCATGTCCCAGATATCAGCGCGCAATATTAATTGAAGTTAACCCAATACATACAGAAAAGAGACAATCATGAGAAACCAATAAACCAGAACCAGAACCAGAACCAGAACTAGAACAGACAATTCACATAGATAGCATGGCAAAAATGCGATCCAGATCAAACTCCAGTAACTCTTTTCATGAATGTTTGCCTGCTCCCCATGTTCCTTTTGCCCATGACCCAAAGAATACCAAACAAACAGGAGAAGAGAAGAACCCTTTTGCTGCCAAATCCCAGCCCAAAAACGATGAACGCAACAAAATGAAACCTCGGACAGCGATGTTGAACACCTGAACCCCCAGATGAGATAAGAGCCGACACACACATACACTCGCTCGCATGAGACACCATCCCTACCTGGCAAGAACTGCAACATAATAACAAGAGATGGTCCAAATGCAGCCGAAAACCAAAGACAGCCAGAACAACCCAATAGAATGTGAAAATGTCCAAGTGGATGCAGACAGCGAGCATGAAAGTAAAAGACCGACTCCAGAAACCAACAGGCCGACCGAGCTCCACCCAAGCCAGTAAACCATACCAAATCCACAGCGCAGAAACGAGTCCCAAATAGAAGAAAACGATGGTCGCTCCAACTCGCAGTCTTCCAAATATGTACCATGTTCATCCCAGTATTAGACACAGAGCCTCTTATCAAACGCCAGGGCGCGAAATATTAACCAAAAAGTAAAGTCGTCAGGGAACCTAGCTCAACCCCAGACCGAAGCTTGAACGCCAAGTCCGGCTTTAGAGCCCCAGACTCCGCTGCTGTTGCTCCACCCTAGACCAACGCCACCAGAGGTGTCTTTGGCACTAGCTGGGCCAGCAGTAGTGGTTGTTACGTTGGAAACAGATGGCACTGACCGATCATTAGGACCTTCTGGTGTGAAACCGAACCCCAGGGGCGAAGGCAGAGGGGTCGTGGACCGCTTGTTCAGGGCCGGGTTAGGAGCTTGAGCAGGGCCACTCTGTTGAGCGGGTCGAGAGCCGATGGGACCAACAGAGCCAATGGGGCCAGCGGTTGCCTTTGAGTGTGCCTGGCGAGCAGATGGCGAATCCGCTCCAGGGGACGAGGCCGAGGTCACAGGCTGTTCAGCGCTGTCGTACTTGCCAAAGACGGGGTTGATGCCAGAGCTCGGAGACGATGTGCTGTTTGCGCGCGAAGGAGACTGAAGGGCAGATGCGTTGGCGTTGGCTTGCGCAATGCTGTCAGGTCCGCCTTGGATCGACGACTGACTGAAGGGATCGATGCTTCGGGGGGACGCGCCACGAACACCAGCCTGGCTCTCTGGCCGAGAGCCATCATCGGCGAGACCGCTAGGAGGGAAGAAGGCAGGGCTCTCGTTGCCGTACAGGGCTCGGTGCTGACGCGCTAAGAGTTCGCGGCGACTCTCCTCGCTCATGGCGGCGGGGCTGAGCGAGCGGTCGGACTTGCCGGCAGACATTTCGGCGAGAAGGCCTTTCAGGAAAAAAAAATTATTAAACCATGTTCTCCAAGAAGAATGTATGGGGCAAAGCCCCAATGTATTATACAAGGCAATGGATACATGCGGGTAGAATGAGCATGGGGAATCTTGGATGTATAAGGAAAGAGAAAAAAAAGGCTCCAAAATGCTACCACGTACTTCGGTTGTACTGCTGTTCCTGATGATAGTTGCGGAGTTCCCTCTCACGCTGTGCCGCCATCCGACGCTTTGCTTGCATCATTTGATCCACTTCATTTGGACGTCCTTGAAACCGCTGCGAAGCATAGAAGCCTTGCACGTTGGGGTTGGGGCTCGGGTGCATCCTGGCGCCATCAAAATCGCTGATCGAGTGGTGACGCTGCGCTGGGTTGGACGCGCGCGAGTCTGTGAAAGGTTGTTCAGGATAAGTCCTTGTTGAAGAAGGTGTCCGAGGCTCCGTACCGTACTCAGCGTGGGGGCGGCCCATCATCATCGGCATTGAGTCTCTGCGGGGGGCTGCCCACAGCTTTCCACTCTTGACTAAATTGTCGATGGCGCGATCAACCTCTATGGCAACAAGTCAGCAATTCTGTCCTACTCCATACAACAGTAGAATTTCGTGCCGCCCGAGCGCTCGGCAATCCGTAACGAGTCCCAGGCCGAGTTCCTGCATTACTTGCAAGGGTTCCGCTGTGGAGCGACCGGCATGAAAGATTGTATGGTGAATTGTGCAAGGAAACCTCTTCGGGTGCATACCGTCAAACTGAGATGAGAAGGCGGGCATATCATCACGCTGGGAGACAGAGCTTGAGCCTGATAACGAGTGTGTAAGTTTTCCATCCTACACCACAGCAAATTCAATTGTAATCATGAGTTCGAGACATACCTGATCGCGACGGAGGCACAGGCTGCTCCCATGATGGCTGGCGGGCAGAAGGCGCTTGCCAGCCCTGGGGCTCGTAGTATGTCATGTTGATCGATAGGAGACCGCGAAGTATAGACGCAAAAAAGCGGCGAGGACAGACGATCCGCTCGGAGAGAAGTCGGACCCGATTCTATGTTGAGATCAAATGGTAAGCTTGCAGGCCGGAAAGATACAAGTAAATGTGTTCGAAGTCAAGTTTCAAAGAGTAAGTGTGGAAGTCGTATCTGCAGCAAACAGCGACCGGTGGCATGGGGCGGAGGCGTTCTCCAAGTTCCTGAATTGCCCGGTGGAGGTATCGTGAAACTTTTTTTTCACCTCACGTTCCGCGGTCGGGTGCCAACCAAGAGAGTTTGATCAAGAAATGCGCGAACACCATCCGGTAGCGAATAATAGAGAACGATCAAGGGGACACAAGAACTCTGTTCAATCTGACCGGAGGGCGACCGCTCTGCGGCGAGGAAAGGATTTTGATCGGGGTGGGAGAAGTGTGGCTTACAAGAAAAGGAGTGATTGTCCCTCAAGGAATTCCGGGCGGCTCTACCACGAGTGAACGAGGCAGAAGGAATACTAAAAGAACAACTTTCTCAACCCCGAGGCACGACAGACGGAACAGAGTCTGACGTGAAAGAATGGAAAAGGGAGAGAAGGCGTGGGGGGGAGGAGAGAGAAAATAGAATCGGGGGGGTGGGGAGAGAAAAGAGGGAAAGGAAGAAGAGATTCAGGTCGGGTAGGAGTTCAGTGAGAGTTGCGACGACGGGAAAAGTCGAGAGTCGCAGCACCAGTGACTGACTGGGGCCGTGAGCCTGCCTGTGAGGGGAAAAGCGAGCGATGTGGATATCAGGAGTATTATTACTTCTGACCGGGAATAATAATAATAATAATCTCTCTCTCTCTCCAAGAAAAACTCAATAGCTTTAAGGGGGGTGTTTAACGGACAGAGATTTCATTCTTGAAGGTGTTTTTTCAGGATATTAATTGCAACTACCAAACTAATTTCACCAAGTCTGACAGGATGTTCGGGGCGGGTTTCCATATCTTCGAAGGATAAGAACGGGCCAACTACCAAGGTGCCCTTGGGATTGAGTACTGCTACTTGTTATTACTCCGTACTCCATAAATCACAGCCCATGAGTAGATTGAGAGAATCAAAAGCAAAGAAAGAGGAGGGTGGACATCGGATGATGGGTGGAAGGTGGAAGTGAAGATGGATGATGGCTTTGGGCTCGGAGTGTTGATTCGCCTGCTCGGGCCCGTTCTTTTTTAGGTCTCCTTCCATGGATCCGACCACCACCACCCTACAAGATTATTACAATGCAATTCATTATTGCTGGGGGGGGAATATCTGAGAAATATAACTGCAAACAACCAATAGAACTGCACTCCCCTCATTACATTTCTTCCCTTTCTGCATGACAATTGAAAAGATATATACCGGGGGTTTGCCGAGTTCGCATCCTTGGATGCTGCTGCAACTGCAAGTCTTAGGGGTCCCACCTTCAAGTCCCTTTACTTCCGTTGTGGTACACAACCGGTATAGTCTGAGCCTGGTGTCCACCATGAACAGCCTAACCTTGATGGAAAACTATCGCCATCGAGACCGACCTTGGGAGCCAAAGAAAAGACAGAATGTTGACAAAATCAGGGAATGCATCAGAATTTGCCGCTGACCCCAGACACCAGATGCACAATGGCGTATGCGGGCCATGATGCAGTGATATTATTCCTTTGAATGTTACAGTTGTTCAGTAGGCTTTACCTAGTCCGAGTTTAGTGGCCGCGGACAACCTTTTTCCACAACCACTGTCCCACCCTCCAAGCCTTGGTGACTTGGTCTTTGGAGAAATTTCTCGTGATTTCAGATTGCCATACCATTGCTATATTATTATTAGCACATCTTTTCAAGATCGTCTGAACGGCTATTCCATGCAACTCGGCCAGCACAGTGTAATTTATGAATGGTTGGTGGGAAGATATAATTCGCCTGTTCCAGCTTTCTGATCACTACTACTAGTCTTTCACAACCAGCAGGATAATGGATCTCTGATGTTATCTAAGACTGTAGCAAATACACTATAAACTACACCTTATCAATATAAAGCCAGATATGCTTTACTACAATCTCGACTCGCGATTTTTGATTATTGTGGTTGACAGATACATATTTTTCAAATTACGTACTATTTCAGATAGCGAGCGACAGCGGAATTAAACCGATTGAGGCTGGAGCGCCTCGGCCTCGTGAGCATGCCATAGGGTAGTCAACTAACCGTACGTTCAATACTACTGCTACTCCCTTCATCCGAAGCATGGAGACGGTCTGTTCGGCGGGTAGGAGGTAATGATACCTGTTGAGGCAACAGCATGTGGCAATAGCTCTAGGCGTCACACTTAACATCAAGTGCAACCTGTGCTCTGGAGTAAGCTCTGCATGCTCAAAAATCGCTGATCAAGCGGGGAGCTTTATTTGTCAGCCGCAAGTTCATGCTTTGCGGTTCTGCGAGGGATTCCGAGGGGTCAGTATACCGGAGTATAGACCCCGCAGAGGCGCCTAATACTTCCGCATTTCCAGCGCTTGACCTCCAGTGTGTGTTTCGCATCATAACCACACTAGGAAAGAGACGAATCTAACCGTCATACTGTGAAGACCGGGGTTGATAAAGGCTGATTTAGTTCAGTTACAACAGCAAAGCGAAGTATAACACGGATATCATTCGGGGCCCTACAGGAGGATTGGAAGATGTACTTGAGAAACAAATAGTATTTACCTCATTGTCGTCATCGCCCTGCAAGCAGCGTGAACCCTCAGATCGAGCTAGCGGCTGCAATATTTGAGTGAAGAATAGCCTTTCGAGATAGGGACCTCATGCACGCTGCACGCTGCACACTGCACAATGCACCGGGCTGAGTGCTGAGGGGTACGAAAGCCTGAGGTATCCGGCTGAGATGCATCAACTTGCTGAGGCCTTTTATTAGGAACCCGACCTGAAAAGCTGCTCTCAGATGTCGGGTAATTCGCGAATAATCAATAGAGACAGATAGGTTATCTGACAAGATTGGGTGTATTGCCAAATTCTCCGACGTCTCTAGGCCACCCGAACGGTCACTATTCCCAGCGTAGGTTTTCTTTGAGCCCAAGGTAGCGAAAGTAGGCGAATGGTCGAGTATGCAGACCGGATCATACCACGAGATAGCACGAGGACAGGAATAATAAAGGCAAGCGATAAACCGGCCGTCTTGATTCATGGCTGTTCCAAGGTCGGTAGTCCTCCGCTCCGTCTTTGTTGACGGACGCATCCAAGCACTGCAAAATCGCTCCAATAGGAAGACAAAATACGTTGACCTTGACGCATCAGGTTCAACCGTTAAGCCAAGGCAGGACCTCTCCATGGTAGGATCAGGCAGTGCACCCACGCGAGACTGAGAGAGATGGCATGGGACTGTGGAAATCCTGACAAAGGAAGCTCTCCAAACAACCCAAGTCGGGGGGGCAGGGGGCCGGGAATCGTTATCTTCTCCGCATTTTTCAACTGACAGCAGCTGGTTTCCGTGGATTGTTCTCGTTCATAACTGGTCGACCAGTGTCGGCTGCGCCATGTTGATGATCTAGAGAGGTGGTGGAAGGAATAAAGTTGATCCTAGGGCGATGGAGAGTTGTTCGATCTCCAAGGATCTTCACGAGGACCGTTCGGTGAATATTATTTGCTTTAAGGATTAAAGGATTGCGGCAATTGTCTTGGTCACAGTCATCCCCAGAGTTATGACGACGGGAGCCGGGAAGTGGCCAGATGCACCCAGTGCTAGTCCAAGAATAGATGGCCGTGATTTGTGCGGTTCCTTCCTAAGTGAGACAAGCCCTTGAACGTCCTTCGTTTGAGTTTAGTAGTTACGGACTGTCAGGGGTTCCTTCCTTGATATACTCAGAATCTCAAATATCGACTCTCTGTGTGCGGCTGCCCAGAATAGTGATATGCGGACTAGGAGCGGACCTGTACCTAGGTTGTATACCGGTAAGAGTCGATGATGGCTGACAAGGATTGTGCTTTCCCAGACGCGCTCTTCTCTTTGATGATTTGGTCCTGTCGTTCCTTCCTTTATATGAGCCGCGTCTCAGGGCGCTCCCTTCAAAGCTGATTCCCCCTTTTGGCTGTCATAGCGCCGCGACTCGCCCTGGACCCCCCGTCAATGGCCACTATTAATCCGGATGCAGCACCGGCACGTGTGGCCGTCTCACAGACTCGCTGACACCCCTTTCACCACCTGACTGCACAGGTAACGCGGCTGGCTGCCTCGTTTCACATACTACCACCTCGTAAACATGAATTTCTCGAGTCCATATTCCCGACTGCGACCTCAAGATAGACGCGTTCTGCTCATGATCAAGGGCGTTGGCCTATATTGGATCTCATTGTATGGAGACTCCTTGAGATGAAACGTGAGGGTGTGATGAACAATAAACCTTGGAGACGATAATACCACTGGTTCATTAAACTCATAGAATCATATGTCTGAGACAAAGCACTTAATATCCAGATCTATCATACACCAGTTATCACTAGCTACAGGCTGAGTATGAGAAGGAGGAAATCTGGATGTAGTGGTTCTTGGGTAGACTACGGAGGATTCAGATATATTTCCAGAGTTGGGGAGAGACCCAAAGCCCGACGCCGTTATAACGCGACGAAGAGGTCAAGAGAACAATCAAGAGATAGAACCAAGCGGTCCAGTGAGGCTGCTGTCATTGAGGGCTAAAGCCAGAATGATAAAGGGAACCACTGACAGGGACCGACTCGGCGACTCCTCTTTATTCACAAAGCACTTTAAGTTCATCAGCTGTTTGGATCAGACTCTCTCCCTATTCTGAGTTCTTCAGGCTGTTTATTTATCTCCTTTTGCTTTCGCTGACGAAGATCTCATCTCTTCACGTTGCAAACGATTGCAAACAACAGGCGTGTACTCAGAACGTGGTTGTGGTTGAATCTTACTGCAGCGGCGTGGGTGAATTTGAGTCGACGGCCCCTGGCTCACTCTGATCGGCCAGTCTGAACCCCCTCCGCGCGCCGCGCTGTGTCCCCCTCTCCCGTTCACTAACTCGTCCAGCTTTTGGCCCTACCACATCCTACTCGCAACACCCTTCTTGTCAAAATTCCTGTACGTCAACAACACTTCTTACATCTTACCAGGCTGGCCCTTTGGTGCGGACATTCCAGCGTGTTCCTGAATTTTATTTCTGGAACCTGTGTCTTGAGTTGTGTGGTTCTGAGATTTGCCCTTCCCGCTAGAGTCTATCGCACTTCACTCCCCTTTAAACCCCGTTGTCACGAACAGTCCGGTCAGCACACCTTCTCTCCCTTTTGACTTCAGTTTCTCGCGTTGGAAAAGCAACCCTCTGTTTTATTCTGAAAGTCCTGCCATTACTCACTGTTTCCGATCTTGCAGTCCTGCTTCGTCGTCTCCGAGCCTCCGACAGAGGTGGAAACAGCAACAAGTCGATTTTGCTGGAACATCGCCGGCCGATACCTCCGCTACGCTACGCCCTCCTTTCTCGACGACGCCACCCCGCGCTCGCACGCTCTTTTGTCGTTCAACTACGTTGTTGGTCTTAGAAGGGTACAAATCGCATTGGAACTTAGGAGTTACTTGTGGCTTTTGAACTGTCCCTGTGGCGAGTCGCTCTGCGGTGCGAGAAAACCTCGAGTCCGGCACTTTTGGACGGTTCCGAACTCGAATTTTGAATCGAGAAAGCGTTCCTTCGCGGGCCTCATTTAAGGAGACCAACGTTGTCGGGCAACGTTGGTGGTGCTATATGGTCACAGCTACCGATGGGCATGACAGTCTATCGTCTAGACGAGGTGAACAGTCACCGATAGCGTCGGGAAATCCTTCGACTATGCCGTGGAATTTAAGCCACGAGGAGTCTTCAGAGGCATCCAGTCGACCCGCATTGACCTCACAACAGTCCAACTCCCTCCCCTCCACACCCTACCAGCACGCGCGTAAAATCTCGTTTCATTCTCGATCGCCGTCCCCACGTCATGGAAGCACATCGCCACGCTCGACTCACTCCGAGTCAACACATATTCCTCCCTCTGCGCGCAAACCGTTTACGGGGTGCAAATACGAAACCGCCATGTCATTCTTCCGGAGACGAATACCGTACTCAATCGGCGCCGACCTGCTGCCGGAAGAAAAGGAGGGTCTTAAACAACGACTTGGGCCGGAGGATGAGAAGAAGCTTACTGCGGACATGCTGAAGGTCTATGATCAACTTCTACCGTCGGCAGAGAGCGACAGCCGAAGGCGAAAACTTGTCCGCAAGTTAGAGGACCTCTTCAACAAGCATTGGCCTGGATGTGAGATCAAAGTCAATGTTTTCGGGTCGTCCGGTAATAAATTGTGCTCAAGCGATTCCGATGGTAAGTATTGCTCTGAATGTAACAGGGTAATTTTCATGCTGACTTGAGACAGTTGACATCTGCATCACAACAACCAGCAAAGAGCTGGAACATGTCTGTTTGCTCGCGGATGTTCTTTCAAAAAGTGAGTTTGTGCCCTTGATTTCGTGCGGTGCGGTAATGCTAATCGTTTATATCCATTAGATGGGATGGAGCGAGTTGTTTGCATTTCTCACGCGAAGGTTCCCATTGTGAAGATTTGGGACCCCGAACTACGATTAGCATGCGACATGAATGTCAACAATACATTAGCGCTAGAAAATACTCGAATGGTCCGGACATATGTGGAGATCGATGATCGAGTACGGCCGTTGGCCATGCTTGTCAAACACTGGACAAAGCGGAGAATATTGAACGATGCTGGTACGTTGCTATTTTCCCCGGCCATGTGAAGGAAATTGCTGTTGCAGATCTTGATGCTAATGATTGTGTTGAAGGACTTGGTGGCACGTTAAGTTCATACACGTGGATCTGCCTGATCATCAACTTTCTCCAAACTCGACAACCGCCGATACTACCCAGTCTCCAAGCCCGACCTCATAAGAAAAGGCTCACCGCAGATGGACTGGTATGCTCGTTCGATGACAATCTGGACTCGTTAGTTGGATACGGGAATGAGAACAAGCAGTCTCTTGGAGAGCTTTTCTTCCAATTCTTCCGCTACTACGGCCACGAACTAGATTACGAGAAGTACGTGATCTCCGTCCGAGAAGGAAAACTGATATCGAAAGAGGGCAAAGGCTGGCACCTTCTGCAGAACAACCGTCTCTGCGTCGAGGAGCCTTTCAATACGATACGAAACCTGGGGAATACAGCAGATGATACGTCATTCAGGGGTGTACATATGGAACTTCGCCGGGCGTTCAAGACCCTCTCGGACGGTGATTTCGAACTCTGCTGTGAGCAGTACGAGTACCCTCCTGAAGCAGAGCGTTCATGGGAAAGACCGCCTCCTCAGCCACGACCGGTGGTGACGGCGCCGCCGCCACACTCCTCTAGAGGTGGTCGCGGTGGTGGTCGAGGCGGGCGACATTCGAGTCAGTACAACCGCGGAGGGCATTCTGGGGGCCGTCGAAGCTCGAACACTGGTAACAAAAACCACTTCCGGCAAGCCAACGGTGCAATGAGTGCCTCGGAGCTTTCCCTCCAGGCACAGCAGGCGCAGTATCTGCTTCATGATCACCTCTACCAGCAGATACAGATTCTTCAGGCCCAAGAACAAGAACTGCGTTTACAGTTGCAGAACCAGGCGATGCTGACTGGGCGGCCGCCGCCCGTCCTTATCCGCCAGCCGTTCATCCAGTTTCCTGTGCCGCAGGAGACTTCAGGCGACGATAGCTCCCGCTCGAGGTCCGGTACAGTGAATCACCCTCCTGTCAGCGCGTCGACCCGGCAGAACGTCTACTATAACTCGGCGTATCTTCCGGTCGCGGTTCCGGGCGTGCCAGGCAGCAACACCAACCCGCCGTCACCCTCTGCGGTTCCTGCGGTTCCTGACCTTCGTCGTAATCCGCGACGGTCATCTGTTGCTAATGGATCCCCTGGCGGATCGTTAAGAGCTCACTCACAGCCCGCTCGCCCTGTCAATTCACTCCCAAGCTACGCTCCTCTTTACTCCCTATCTCAGGCTGCGGATAACCCCCAGACATTGAGGTCCCGCAATGCGTCAGGCTCTCCGGATGATACGCAAAGCGAGGAGGATGCGTCCATGCCCAACAGTTTACCGAACCGCAGCTTCTATATGGATGAAGCTCGCCCGAGCGATTACTTGGGGTACTACTTTGGCACCTCCCCACAACTGCAGGCCTACCATCAGAACAGTATGCTCTCACCACTGTCGGCTTCCCTTGGGCTAGCACTGCCAAACGGCGGCGTAATCCCATTTCTAGGAAGCGCACAGGATTATATGTCGGCTGTTGCAGGGACTGAAGCCTATGGCGCATCGTTTGACAACGGTTCTATCTCATCACCGAAATCTAACCAGTCGCAGCAAAGAGCCGGCTCTAGAACAGCCGCCTCGAGCGATCGCGGTGGTCCGTTGATCGTGGATGGCTCAGTGCCGCCCAGTGAGCCGCGTATGACGATGTCGACCGACGCCTATGACCCATACAGCTTGATGTCAAATTGTACTTCAAACTCTGACGACCAGAATACCGATACCCCAGCTAGCGTCTCGGACTCTTTTTCCCAGGATTTTCAAGATAGTAGTTCCGTGGAGATTGACCCAAGTTCTTTCTTTGGCCGCCAAACCTTGGACTCCAACACGCTTGGAAACTCTTCTGATGTTTTAATGAACGGCCACGCTGGGCAAGCCAGCCTCCTTTCGAGTCGTCTACAGGGTCTTCATGTCTCAAATGGCGAGAAGGCGGCTGATTCTGGGCTGAAGCCCACCCAGGATAAGAACAGGACCGCCCATTCTTATAATGACAATGATAGAGAAGCTCCCCGTTCAAAGAGCCATCTTACTGCTGATAAGGCTTCGTCGGTGACAGACCCACATGCGGCTTCGCCTAATGGGAAGCGTCGAACCAACGGCTCTGATGCTCCGGAAAAGACCACCGGACACTCCAACAAGTCCAAGCCCAAGCATCGCTCAGATGCCTTGCAAGCGCCAGGCGCGGCGCATGGGGATTCGAATCGAAATTCTGGCGCTCCACGGAAATCCAACGGCGCTGGCTCAGGGGCGCAAGATTCCGGCTTTGCCCATAGCAATAGCGGCTGGCAGACGACCAGAAAGAAAAACAGGAAGAATAATAAGCTCTCGGACCACCGACACGGGACTCACAACGGTGCAGAGCCCCTACCCGTGGATGAGTCCATGAGGAAAGGTGGTTAATTGCGTCCTGTGGTTCGCCTTATGGTACTGCACACCCTTGACACCAAGAACTGTCAATCCCTGGATTTCCTCGATGAACGCTTCAGCTCATTGCCGACCGAGTTTTAGTGATACGGTTCTGAGCTCACCAAACTACAAAAGTGCGCGGCTTCTGGACGTGGATCCGGACCGCGATCATAGCGACGAAAGCATGCGAATGAGATGGCACCTGTACAGCCTGTGCCGAAAACTTGCGTTGTATCGATTTATCATACTTGTGACGACTGAACATTTTCTTTTCTTCAGCTCGAAAGAGTCATTGGCATTGTATAATAGAGGCAGCGACCTCTTGAACAAAATGATATATGGCGGCGAATTGACTTTTGTTTCTCTGGTTTTCTTTATGGAAAGTATATGACATATGTCTGTTTCAGTTCTTCTGCCTACAATTTCCTTATCACCTGCAATCGGTTGTTTCATACTCATCAATGGCGTTTGAAGGTCGGATAACAGTCGGTCCCAGACAACGGGCATGTCTGGTTGGAACTCGATCTCCGGCCGGCTCGCGTGGATCTGACTTGCATAGTTGTATATGCTCTTGGTGTCGCGACATTTGCCCTTGCTGGAGCGGCTGCAGGCTTTATTCAAACCTCGAGACACAACTCTTGGTCCGAACGAAATGCAGGATCCATCGATCCCTGACGGCCTTACCACTTAGCCGACACCAAAAGCGAGCTGACTATGCTTCATTCATGCATTCATGCTGTTATTTTTCTCATTTTCTCTGTACCAACTGGAATTGTTCTTGCGTTGCTGGCTGTGGATTTCAAACCGTTTCTATCCGGCATGATCATTGTCATCATTATCATTGTCAATATACCATCATAGCAGGGAGCCAGGCGAGTGGGTTCAACTTATACATTGTGCTTTGCCATGCGGTTGTTTTCTTCTTCCAACAAGTGTTTGAGTTCTCTTTTGTTCATGTTGGCACTGATACAGTTTGTGGTTTGCTTTGCTTTGCTAAGATTCATGCGGACCAGGATTGGGCAATGATTCAGATGTAGAACTTGGGATTTACATACAGAAGGCGAAAGATATGGAAAAGAGAAAAACAATTGAAAATTTAGACTTACACTTGCTTGGTAGCATCATACCTAGTAGTTCTGTAGTCTGAGAAACCGGTCGAGTAACTGACTACTCTCGAGTCTGTATAGCCCAGCTAGTGCCGGTTAGGGCCTGGGGCATCCATCTCAACCTCCCACTTGATCGGGCTCTCCACCAAACCTTCCCATACTCACATCACAATCCATCAATATCCATCAATACGTCCATTCAAAATGCCCCTACCTAAACCTCATATTGAAACGGACAGTTTCTTCCACGAAACACCATCATCCTCATCATCATCAATTTCATACCCCACAACCATCTATTTCATAACCGGAAACCCCGGTCTAATCTCCTACTACCATACCTTCCTCTCCTTACTCGCCGCGAAACTCTCTTCCACTAAACTTCCAGGCTTAAGTCCAGATCTATGTCCGGTTCATATACTCGGGCATAGTCTCGCGGGCTTCGAACTCGAGAAAGAAAATGACGAGCCAGAGAAGAAGAACGTGCACTACTACAACGTTGAAGAGCAGATTCTCCACGTCCAGAAGAGGATACAGAAACACATCCTCACCCTCCGAGAACACATCGCAGCTAAAAACACCACAGAGAAGCCAAAGGTCATCCTAATCGGCCACAGCGTCGGCTCCTACATCGCCATGGAAGTCCTCCGACGACACCGAGAAGCCCACGCCCACGCCCACGTCAACGCCACTTCAGCACCAGAGTCTGACTCTGACTCTAACTTTGACATCACGGCCGGCATCCTCCTTTTTCCGACTGTCATGGACATCGCGATGTCGCCGTCAGGCAGGAAACTAACAGTCTGTCCTTCTTTTCTCTTTCTTACCTCCCTCAAACCGGAGTCCAGAACCAAGGATAGAAAGGAATCTTTGCTAATGCAGCGTCCAGTTTCTCCTCTCCATGATGCCCAATCTAGCCCTCGTTGTTTCCTTCTTAGCTAAGGTTCTGACATCTCTCCTTTCGGCATTCATCCTGAGAGCTGTCATTAGCCTTGTCATGAAGAACCCGCCGACCGAGGCGCGCGATGCGACGGTGAGGTTTCTGGAGAGTCGGAGGGGGGTTAGGCAGGCTTTGTATGTTTTTTTCCCTCTCTCGTTCTATTTGTTCATGCTCTGCTATTGGGACAGAAGTATGCTAGGAAGAGTGGATTGGGGATATGCATGCATGCTAATCAACAAACACAATTGAAACAGATACATGGCAACAGACGAAATGCGCGTTATTAGCAGCGACAAATGGAGTGATGATGTGTGGGGTGTTTCGGCGGCATCTGTTAAAGATTCAAGGGGACAGCCGCTCCCACCCGCGCAGTTGTACTTCTACTTCGGCCGGAATGATCACTGGGTTGCGGAGCGGACGAGGGAGGAGATTGTTGCGGCTAGAGGAGGCTCTAAGGCAGGAGCCGGGCCTAGGATGGTGGTTTGTGAGGAGAGTGTGCCGCATGCGTTTTGTTTGAGTAGGTTTTTTGCTCCTTTCCTGTTTGTTTCCGGTGCTGATGTAGGAGGATACTTGTGAATGGAGTGGGTTGGCTTATAGGGAATTACTAACGTGGTGTTTTTCTAGGGCATAATGAGGTTATGGCAAGGAAAGTGGCTGATATGCTCGGGGAGATATTGAATTGAAGCGTCATTTGTAGGGATTATCATGGTTGTTTATTCTAGAGACGTTCTAGACTGGTGGCGATGCGTGGTCGGTGTGTTAGAACAGCTTATAGGGCGAGCTATACGGCCCAGGCAGCAGCTGGTTTGTACATTACAAACAGCTATAATCATAAAGACAATCACCCGGTACAGTTGCCCACCAAGGACGATTTGTCCATATATCTACCTCCTTGACCGTATAGCGTTGAGCGGATTGCGCCGGACTTTCTCGTGGCGGCGAATACCCGCTGACCTTCATAGTCCGTAACTCAGAGAATCCAGCAACTGTGGCTGGAGATGAGCACCGACTGGGCGGTAGCGATGGTTGTATATTTAAATCGGTAGAGGTTGTCTCAGGTCATTGGCCCTCCTGGCTGGGCTAGACCACTCCTTCTAAACAGATCCAGTAAGACATCAGGCTGTTGCAGACCCGGGCCAGGAAGTGGAGCATGAAACGTCGACTGCGGTGCCTGACTCGGGGGAGTACTGTGAGCCTTCACGCTCCACGCATCGTCCTGTGCTCGTTCCTGTCCAAACAGATCCCTAAGGGAGATCTGGCGACCCATTGGGACGGACTGCACGTCAGTCAGAGGGTCTGCGGTCGCGGAAGCTGCCGTTGCGGCAGCATGAAGACCATTCTGGCGGGAAGCTTCGAGCCGCTCGCGTGCCAACTTTAAACTTTGGCCACCGATGGTGGCGCATTCTTGAATGACCTGAGCATTAATACTGCGAGTTTCGGCCGTTGAACTCGGCGGCGGTTCGGAGAAGACCCATAGACCAAAAATGCGGACATCACTGGCCACCTTAGAGTCGTTGGATATAGGATCAATGTCGGATTTCAAAATGATATATTCTTCCGTAATTTCCACATTGTCGCCGTCCGTCAAGGGAAGATCGAAGTTGTTCAACCCACGTCGGTTCAGCACGAATACGCTGTATCGCTCTTCTCCCAGACTACCCGGCACAAGTTGGCAGACAAATAGTGTACCCTCGACACCGGTCTTCTCCCATTGTCGCGTGGTCGGGCTGAATGTGTAGACGACAGCAAACGGCGCAATAGACTGGATCGAGTTCACGGCGGGGTTGTGACGTTGTAAGACGGAGAGGTTCAGCTCCTCGTTTGAGCGCGGAGGGGCCGAAGGCATGCTTTCCTCTTGTTCGATCAGGTGTTGAGCATCGAGGTAAGCTTGGTAGTCCGAGTCGTAGCCCGACTGCTGAGGATACACCTGGCTATGACGGTGATTGTTGTGGGTATTGTGATTGTTGTGCTTCTGGTAGCTGTTGGGCCGGCGGGGTTTGCGTGTCGCCATGTTGAACGTGGTATATCGGAGTTTAAAGTATTTCCGAGTAGAGCGAGCTCAAAGCCTGCAGGACCCAGGAAGGAGCGAAATGCGATAGTTAGTTGGGAAAGAGCGAGCGAGCCTAAAGGTGGAGTGCAGATGGTGTGGTGAAGCTGTAGCATTCTCCGCATTGAGAAGGCGGTCTACAGCGACTGCGGCGCAATGGCGGAGATCCCCACTGGTCCCCTCTTGCGCTCATCAATCGTCATCCTTCAAGTCCCAGCCTCCATCTCTTCTTGTTGCTTTGGAAAAATTACCTCCACCAATTGTTTCGGAAGAAGCGCTTCTCATATCTTCTTGTCTGGATACTCTTCCGCCGCTACTTTTGTCTTGGTGTCTCAACCGGCGCATTTGCTATACTTGGACCACCCGCTAGTACCCGGACCGTACACCAGTATAGCGCGCGTGTTGCTCGGGCAATTCCCCGACTCTTGATTTACACAGTTCCACCCAGGTAAATCGTGATGACTGACAGCCACGCTCAGCTCTTCCCGGCTATTGTACCTTCGTATTCGCCCTTCGTGTCTCAGCACTGCCCCCACCTTTCACGCGATCTAATGAGCCGACTCGAATAAAGCGTGAAGTCTAGACCTATATATACAACGGGAGCGAGCCACATACCGAATTGCAGCTCCCGCCCATCTAAAATCACCCTACTTGACCAGTATGGCTTCTAAAGATGAACAGCCATCTGGGCATATCGTTGGCGAATACCCCTCCGATAGCGATAACCTTGGCCGCCCCGCGGATGCCGCTTCCGATCCTTCTACGCTCTCCAATGCCGTCAAGGCGCGGAAACAGGAATACACGAGCCACAGATCTATACACGTGAATGTTGGAACATGGAATGTGGCTGCGATTGCTGGGACGGAGAATGACGTTGGCAAGTGGTTCGTGCAACAGAAAGGCGTATGGGGACAGCGATCCGGGTCGCTTGTTGCGGCATCGGAAGAAGGCACAGTGTCGAAAATAACGAATTCTGGAGGGGCTGCATCGCTTCTTGAGCTCCCACCGGACCAGGTCGGTCTATATGTGCTCGGATTGCAAGAGATCGTGGATGTTTCTTCGCCGGCCGAAGCCTTGAGGCCCTATGTCGATCCGGCCCCGGCAAAGCGCTGGAAGGCTGCTGTTGAAGAGGCTCTGCCTCCAGGGTATAAACTCGTCGCAGAAACCCAACTCATTGGGTTGTTACAATTGATCTACGCCGCCCCGTCCATCGCCGATAGCGTGTCGGCGGTAAGCTCTACTAGTGTAGGTACGGGCTTGATGGGGTATATGGGCAACAAAGGTGCTGTTTCGACGCGCTTGCTCTTGGGTGAGACCACGTGTATAATATTTGTGAACTGTCATTTGGCGGCAGGGTCGGATAAGGCCAGCTTAGACCGACGGAATTGGGACGCATCGCAAATTGTCGGCCGAACAAAGTTTGACTCGATTCACCCCGATCTTACGCTGCGAGACGTGCCTTCTGAAAGCATTGGAGATGAAGATTATGCGTTCTGGATTGGCGACCTGAACTATCGCTTGCAAGACATCCCCGGGGACGACGTCCGCCAGGTCCTTGCTCGGCATACAGAAAATGAGTACGACCGGAGACACGAGTCTTTTGTTGAGATTCGTAATTCAACTTCATCTCCATCCGTGGTGATTAAAGAGGACGTGGAGGGGCAATCGCCAATACCGGGGAACATCTCAAATAAGATGCAATCGCTTGATATTGATTCTGACGACGAGTTGGACCCTCATCAGGATCCGGCCTCACTTCAAACCACAATCTCATCACTAATCCCGCACGATCAGCTGCGTATGCAGCAAGACCAACAGAAAGCCTTCCATGAAGGCTGGCGTGAGGGTCAAATTTCGTTCCTGCCCACGTACAAGTACGATGTGGGCAGCGTGGCGAGGTTTGATTCGAGCGAGAAGCACAGAGGGCCAAGCTGGTGTGATCGCATCCTATACCGATCCCGGAAGGATAAGCTAAGATATGAACGGCTTGTCAAAGAAGCCACAGAAGCGAGAAAGCGGGACGAGGAGATGAAAGCTAGAGGACTTGAGAACGCCGTGGCGGATGACAGCGTTTTGTTCGACTACGACCCCGACGCTGATGGTGCAGATAGCGGCGACGACTACGATCCCGATGAAGATCAAGGCGACGAAGACATTCCCGATGTATCATCAGAAGCGGACACTTCAATCCGGTTGGATTATTATACTTCACACCAAGGTGTTCTTTCCTCCGACCACAAACCCCTCGTTGCCGGGTTCACGCTCGAATTCGACTTTGTGGATCCGAAACTGAAAGCTCAAGTACATCAAGAAGTTGTTCGGGAGCTAGATAAGGCTGAAAACGAGGCTCGACCTGTGCTAACAGTTGTGGTTGATATTCACGGCCGTGAGCCGTCTGAGTCCGAAGGGGATCCAAATGCTGTGAACTTTGGAAATGTCTCCCTTGATGTGCCTGTCCGTCGACACTTGACCGTGGCAAACACCGGTGGGGTATCTGCGACGTTCACAGTCCAGAAACCAGAGCGTGGCGGTGATTCTGAGGCACCCTGGCTGGAATATAGAGTTGAGAAGCAGCAAGACGACGAGGCTGGCGATCACACCCAACCAGCGCCATCAAGCGAATGTACACTTCTACCCGGGGAGCTCGCCAGCGTTGAGATTACGATTTGGGTCAGAGACCCACACTTTGTACGTCTCCTGAACAATGGCGAAGTGAAGCTTGAAGAGATCCTGCTGCTTCGAGTGAAAGACGGCCGAGACCATTTTATTTCAGCTCATGGAAAATGGCTTCCTACGGCATTTGGTCGCAGCTTAGAGGAACTCACGCTGATCCCAGAAGCTGGTGCACGGAGTCTGGTAGCTGGCTCGATAGAGAGCCAGAAGGACAAACAAGGAGTTCCAACGTCAGCTCCTAGGGAGATTTTCAAGTTAACAGAGGCGATATCTGATCTTACGGAACGCGCTGTTGCGGAGTGGGGTATGGTGCAAGGGGAGTCCGATGACAAGGCCCCCTGGGAAAGGGAGCCGCATGGTTCTGCATGGCCCTTTGATGCAGAAACGTGGACGCTCAAGGATGCGGAAGCGCGTTCGCCGCTTCTAGCAACCGCTCGTGAGGCTCTAGATACGAATCAGTCTTTCAATCAGGCCTTCGGACCAGAAGTGTCCTCGCTGCATCGTCTTGAGATATTAAGCGAAACACTTCTTTCGTTTTTGCGCTCTCTCAAGGACGGAGTTATATCTGCTTCCGTTTGGCAGAGCTTAGACCAGCAACTCCAAGCACGAGAGAAAGTCAAGCAGCCTCCACTTTCTTGGGAGGACTCACAAGCGTGGGTGCTCGAGAGCCTTGCCAAATCGCCTGCCCACAGCGTCTCCTTCACCTTTGTGACATTCATGCTGGCGCGGATAGCGAACGAAATCGCGCCTGTTGCATCAGCGCCCCTTCGTAGCTCAACCTCGCTCAAAGAAAACACCAAAGACGATACTAAAGCCAAGAACGAACAATCCTCGCTGTCGTCCCCTATTTCCCCAACATCATTTATCTCCGGCGGGAGCTTCCGCCGCAAACCAACAACCCCGGCCTCTTCTACACAGGACTCAGCTGCCAAAGCAATTACCCAACGACGACAGGCCGTTGAGAGTGCCCTGGCTGGCGTTTTCGCGAAAGTCTTATTCTCTAGCGACGTCCCTGTGCCTTCGAAGGATAAGGAGAGACGGCAGTTGGAAGAGAGGAAACGCAGTATCATCGAGCCGTTCTTGAAGGCTATCGGGGTGGATAATCATGGCCCTTCTGGCGGCGCACCTTGACTGGTTAGTCAGGTTTTGAGAAGCTCCTATTTGTATTAGATCTTGGGTGGCTTTTTGGTGTATACTTATAGATGGGATGAGGTCATGTATATATTTATAGTTCATACTGCCGTCTGTTGACTGATCGGTTAATGATAATTGCTATACTATTCTAAATTTAGGGCACTGTTAGAGAGGCTGTTATATATATATTAGATCATGCCCCTCGCCGACAGGCATTGCCTTCTTGCCTCCTTTTACCGCTCATCAATCAAGAGCCAGAAGCACTCCGCCATGTCGCAAGTGGTCTCGTGTGATCCATATTTCTTCCTGTCGGGTTACACGGCGCAAAGCACTCCCTGGGATTGGTTGCACATCACATCCATGTATCTCCAGATCTTGCCGTGCATAGGTAGCCACTTAGGGAGCTAGCGTGCTAATGTTCGCCGGATGTGCTTCTGTTGACGCGAAGCTCAGTAAGAGGTCGATGAACGCCGATGGCGAGAAGAGCATGTTGGCCTCGGCACCATGGATCTATAGATAAATACCCCGATCTGATCAGACGCCCGAAATCTCCATGGTAGGCGTTCACACAGCGTGAACATCTCTGAGGCTTCTCACCCTGATCCTGCCGACCCTCCCGGCGAGGTCTAGGTCTACCTAGCTGGGGCCCCCTCCCGCTGTTCAAGCGATCGACCTCCCTTAAGTACCGAGCGAGTGAAGCAAATACCAGATTTGATTTGCGGCTTCTTCGGAGTAGCTCGGTGGTGGAGAATTGATGTTTTTCATTTGGATTGGTTTATACATGGACTCCAACATGGCCCTCCATTTCTTTATCACATCCGACTAGAAATGGATGGTTGGGGAGTCCGGTAGTTGATGCTCGATCTTCAGGGCGTTCCTGCAACATTGACCAGAGAGAATCTGCAAGCTTCTCGGTATTTGCTTCGCCGAAATTAGTCGGTAATCTCTGGCTAAGATAGAGAGCAAATTTTTGATTGCCTTGCTCGAATAGCTCGTGCATAAGGGATCATAAAAGCCCATGGACCTCCTCGATCGTGCAGCCGAAAGATTCTCTCGGGAAGAGCGGCTCATTTGTAGCGAGTTGGAATATCTGTATTTGACGGTCAGATCAGGTTAGGGCTTAAGGGTAGGGAACATACCAAGCACCCTACAGCCCATATATCTACCTTCTCATTCCACGAACTACGTTTAAGTAATTCAGGTGCCCTTAAGCCCGTTGGTGTGACAGGAAGGGAGTCATCTTGTCCGTTCCACATAGCTATGAAAAGAGTCGATATACCACATTCTTGTACCAGCAAAAGGGCTCATACCTCCACCCAAATCACCAATCTTGATTAGAAGTGTCGAGAAGGCTGGGTCGTCTAGCATACCGCGGGGCCGCTGCGAACTCACAAGATACCGCGGAGCACTATTATCCTTCTCAACTCCTGGAAGCCACTCGACAGGACTGAATTCCGGTTCCGTTATCATTGCGTCTGACAAGTCGCAGTCTAGGGTGAATAGTATATTGGCTGGTTGGAGGTCTATTCACAAATCAGTATTATCATTAGAGCACTTGGTACCGAGGATATATACCGCCATGGATAATTCCCTGGTCGTGAAGATAACTCAAGCCGAGAAGTATCTGTTTCGAGATCTCTCGAACATTGCCTGGGCAGCGTGGTTTTTCTCGAACAGTCATTGCTTCACCGTCCGACATCATGGCCGGGAACACATGACAAAGATGTCTGCCGTTAGGGCCTTCATGCTCAAAATGATCTAGTAGTTGCAAAACATGGTCTTTCCCTGGATGGTGTGTATCCGCTTTCGATAAGTGAAGGAGGACAGAATGTTCTCGGCTAGCACCTGAGATATTGGCTTTGAGAATCTTCAATGCAACATATCTTTCAAGCCTAGGGGACAGAAATGAGTAAGTATCGTAGTCACAGGTAAGGTCAGAAGATACAACCTTATATCTTCGGCTATCTAAACAGTAGAAAACTGGCCAAATGCCCATTTTGCAACAATCCGATACCTGTGGTGGAAAGTTTCCTCCAGGTGAACTGGGTGGTAGCCTCCAGCACGATACTCTTCGACAGGCTCGACAACATCATGAATTTGTTCGAAGCGACGCATTTTTCCTCGAGATTATTGATTGATGGTGGTATCAGGCGTCTGCATTGCTGGACAAATGATGGGATGGAAGGCAAGCCACGTCTTCCCATCACGTGCAGCTCTTCAGACATCAACACATCCGTACGGAGTAATCTCCCTAGGAAATCAAGCTTACCTTCTCTCCTTGAGCAAAGACAGCTCCTATATACTCTTATAAAGATTGACTTATCATGCAGACCGCCGGCCCACCTCCCGCAAACAGTTCACACAAAATTGTCACCTCAAAACGTCGCCCAGTCCTAAAGCACTCTGAGAACCAAAAGCTTTCGATGATTGGCATATTCGCTGAAGTCTATCTTGTGGATGGAATGATAATCAGAAAGGCACCTCGCAGTCAAAGCGAGGTAGACATCCAGCCAATTATCCGCGAAGCCAACATCTAAAAGATCCTAGGCAAGCACCCTCGGATTGCCGAATGCCTCTCCCTTGAAAGGCAAGACTATGTGGACATTCAATACTATCCTTCTGATGATCTGGCTAGTCACCTCCAGACCAACAAAATCACACCCGGCCTCCGATCTAAATGGCTTCAACAGATCATCGAGGCAGTTGTTGTGATCCATAGCCATCAGCTTATCCATTCAGATCTGGCAATACGGCAGTTCTTCGTTGACGATGACATGAACGTTCGCCTAGGCGATTTCAACTCTTCTCAGGACCCTGGCCACCCAGCCTTGGGATATGAAAAGGCATCTCATTGCTTACCGAGAGACTACGATATGCCAAACACGGTTTTGTCGGATATCTTTGCGCTGGGCTCTACGTTGTATGAACTTGTCACTGGGTTCATTCCGTATCATGAGCTTTATCCGGTTGACACGTAAGTCGCCGACCAAAATCTGTCACAGCGACAGGGGCTTGTTACCTACCGTACTACGGGAGGTCAAACTCTTGAGTCTTGTTCATACTAGATCGTGGTGACCTAAGCTCTCGATCTAGGCCAGAATGACTTCAAGGTAGTTGCATTGGTCACGAACAAGTGGGTAAGTAACAATAGTGGTAGAAGTCCTTGATTACAATGATCCGACTGGCGTTCAGCCGCCCAAGTTGATTTATATTGTGTCAGCTGAGCCTGGACGGTGATGACGGTGAGACGACCTGGTGGAGTGGTGACCGCTGTCATGGATCCAACGCTACGGACCGTTCCGTTGGTGAGCAAGGGTTAGATTACGAAGTGGGACTTCAATCCTTATGAGCTGCACCATTCTTGCATTGCTGTCTTGCTACGGTGGTATCTGGGTTGAAGAGTTCATCGATTGCGCTGTTAAGACTATAGAATGTGAGTTGTCCCTCAAATAAAGTAGAAACAGGAGGGAACTATGAGGAAGTAAAAATAAAATGAACCACTACATACAGGCAGCTAGCTATGACTCGCCGCAATGTAAGTAGTTACTGCTTATTTCAATCTACACATTTGCCGTCAGATATTCTCTCAGTCGCATCGGGGAGTTTTCATGTATTGAGAGCAGGTTATTGCCAATCAGGAAACAGGTTTCATAGAGCAAGGATATGTCAAAAGAGCCTTATATCTACGCGGATATAGTAGCAAGCACACTCTATACAGGGAATAACCGTATCATCGACCGGTCCACCTTATCCATCAACGCACACTGCTCTGCGAAGAATGGTATGCACTCGTCAATCATTCTAGCCCAACATTCATCCATAGCAATCCGCTTGGCGGCGAAGAACTCCCGCTCTGGCACGCTATACCCCGAATCTCCCCAGTCGAGTATCCCTGTGATGGCTCCGTTCTTGACCATGATGTTCCCCGGATGGACGTCCCCGTGCGTCAAAACCCCCAGAGTATCCGCAAGAGGTGGAGAAGCAGTGAGAATCTCCTGCCTCAAGGCTTCCTCCTCGTCATACCATCCACCGCCATCCGGTCTGGAAGCAACTAGAGCCTCGACAACGCCATGCTTGTACTGCTCAAAAGAATAAAAGGGCCCGTATTTCCTCTTGGACCGGTAATCCCACGGGTGGCGGAATATGATATCCTGACATGGCCCGCCGCCCACAGACCCCAGGAACGAGCTGCCAAACGCACGCCATTCATGGATGTAGCCCTTCAGTTGGTTGGAAATGGCACAGAGCTCCTCTGCAGACATGCTATCTATGCATGAGCCCAGGGTTTGGCCGTCGATCTTGGTCATGAGGATGAACCCGATGTCGTTAATCGTGTATGCGCTCAGAACCCTGGGGACAGGGATTTGTGGTCTCTCCGCAAGGAGGATCAGGGACTCTGCTTCGCCCATGTGGACTCTCCACCCGACCTTCAAGATCGAGTGTTCTGATATCTGTAGTATATTGCTGCCACCTTTCAACTCTGCTGTCAGGTCTGTTGCCGCGTTGAACTGGTCGAGCGAGATGATTGGTGTGTTTTTATCGCGCAGCGAATCTGTGAAGACCACATCGGAAGGTGATGCCTGGGCTACAATCTCGGCCAGATAGCCGCGGATGGTTGGATCGGGGCGCTAGGACAGCGATGGGTGGTTAGGTGGAGGATTGGATTTCAGGCAGCTGATTCCGTGACCGACCTCAGCGTAGTACTTCAGAAAGCTTTCTGGAGGGTGTCCCATTGTTGAGGATGCTTGATCAGTTGACTTCGATCAAGTAGCTTCGCAGTACGTCCGGTTAGTTATGCCGCTCCCGGCAACAAGCACAGTTCCAGCGACTTGGCGATTCACGTAGCCTCGAAACTCCAGAGCTCTGCTTGTGGGTGGCTTGGGGGGTCAATTTGACTCAGGTGGACTCGCTCTGACCACGATACCTATGGTAGGTCATGTATACGCTGTGTTGGTGATTGGGTTGATAAGATTAGCTAGAATATAGGCGGGGGAATGAGGGGGAAAGAAGGAGTTAAAGAGGTAAGAGGTAGAACAGCAAGGACAGTTCTTATTTACTCAGAGGGGCTGGCGGGCGGTGATCATAAACATCCCAAAGCAAGAAAACTAACTTGAACAGGGATCTTCACAGATCTTCGCTTTACAAGAAAAACGGAGAGAAGTAGTCTATATATATCTCTTGAGACTCTAAACAAAGTTAAGACAAGATCAGACAAGGGGTAAATGTAATAATTATACAAGGAGTAAGATAACAGTATCATCATGATAGGGGACATTAGAGTAAAAGTAAATATGTAAACAGATAGAGAGAATAAAAAGCGTCCCATCTAGGAGGCCAAAACTCGGAGCGGAAAAGGCTGGTAAACCTAACAAAAGGCTTCAATAACCATATACGGGAAGATAACAACACACGCGGTCCAGAAGACCAGCGCGCAGCGGATCAGCGAAACGGGAAGCTGATACAGCGGCGACTCGCGGATGATCATCCAGAGCGAAAGAAAAGCGACGGTGAAGAAGTGCGCGAAGAGCACTTGCGGCTTCTTGAGCATGCCGCCGAGCATTTCGACGGGTTGCTTATACATTCCTATCCGGAAGTATTGGAAGCAGCCGCGTTGCAGGGCTTTGAGGTTGTCGTCTGAGGAAAGTTAGTATAGAGGAACCTGGTGGAGAGTGGGAAGTTGGGAACTGGACTGCGAGCTTACCATCTGCTGCGAAGAGGGAGTAGAGTGCTTGAGCGAGGATGTTGATGACCGAGGCGCCCATTTTGCGTCGCCATTGGAAGGTGGAGAGCTGTTTGAGGACCAGCGCGGTGTCGCTTAGCCGGGGGACACTTTCTGGGCTGAGGAGCTCGCGGATGAGAAGTACGTCGTTTAGCGCGACGGTCATGCCGCCACCCGTCAGTGGATGCCGCATGTTCAGAGCGTCGCCCAGGATGATCAGTCCTGGTGTTTTGTTCGTGGCACTTGGTAGAAAGGAGTTTGGCATCGACCGCAGCTGGTTCTTGTCTAGTGCGGCGGCGAAAGAAGGTTGGACGGACTTGGGCAGAGAGGGAAGGACAACGTTCCGGAGATGACCCTTAACACCGCCGTTTTTGACAGACGCCGAAGGCAGATTTTCTGGGATGTCGCAAAGAATCCTCGTCTCGTGCGTTCCGATCTGGTAGATGAGGATAGGCGGGTTATTAGGATTTAACAGAACATGGCCGTAATGCGGCTGGGGCAGCTCAGCGTCAATGAGCTCCAGCCCCCAGAACTTCGACTTGACTTTGGGGGTATAAGGGTGGTATTGTTTCCGGAACTTCGAAGCGTAGCCATCCGCGCAGACCGTCAACTGTCCAAAGTAGCAGTCCTTCTTCTCCTTGGTCACGCACTCCACCCCAAGAACCTGCTTGGTGTGCGAGCATGTAATCAAATCCGTAACCTTTGTTTCGACAATTGTGACATTCGGACACGCTCGTGCCGCTTCGCGCAGCTTCATCACGAACCGTCCGTGGTGGAATGATCGGCCTTCTGGCGGTGGCGCTCCGGGGCTTTGAACGGGGTACGGGATTGTGACGGGGTCGCCGCGGTACGTGACATAGTATCCTTCTGTCGGGATGGCTTCAATCCCTTCAAGACAGTCCCGGAGTCCTAGTTGTTCGAGGGCGGAGACACCTCCGGGCTGGAGGAGCTCGCCGACGATGCGGTCCGGTTCTTTCAGCGAGTATTCGAGCAAGAGGACACTCCGGCCCTGATTCCCTAGTGCGACAGCCAGCGCACAACCTAGGACCCCAGCTCCAACTATGACAATATCTGCATCGTGGTGAATTCGTCGGCGTTGTTCGGCGGCGTCTAGGGATTTCGTGGCGTTGCCGTTGGCATGGCCGTTAGAGACGGTGGTCATCGTGTGGCGGAGAAATTCAGAGAGTCCGCGGAAACGTCAGGATCGAGGGGAGCGACAGAAGGGTGCTGCGCATATTCGAGTCGCAGGATCTAGAGGAGTAAAACGAGCACAGGTAGTGAGAAAAGACCAGTGGCGGGAAAAGGCAGCATCAATCCTTTAAAGGAACGGAGAAGAGAGGTGTGAAGCCCGGGCTCGTTAAGGGGGAGGGCGGCGGAGTTTGGTGGTGGTTTTTTTGGCAGTCTCCGAAAAGGACCAAAGTGGCCTGACTGCAAGCCGCCTCCACTAGTTGGTTGATAAACCGTATGATCTTTGGAATTGGAGCTTGTCTATTGGATTGTAGAAGTTGTTTCTCTGTTCCTTCACATAGAAAGGGTTTTTGTTGGGGAAATCGAGAGCTTGACAGACTGAGGGCTGGATTCCGCCAAGCACAATCTCACAATCACATGCAAATCTAGAATTATATACAGGTCTAGTCTAGGGAGTGCTCCGAGCCAATCTATCATATCATACAATATATCATACAACTATTTCTCCGCCAACTCCTCCTGCGCATATTCAAGACACGTAGCCTCGTTCCAACGCGCGAAAATGTGTTGCTCGTCATTGTCAATGCGATCCAGCACTTTATCGAGCTCGTATTCCTCGTCCCACTCCGCAATCACCGAGTCGAATCGCGACTTGTCCTTCCAGATCTTCTCCTCGTCCAATTTGGACTTGAGTTTCCGCCGGTAACTTTGCTTGGCTGCAGGGTTGCCTCTGAGATCCGTATACTTGGGGTTGCCATCACACTTGCTTGTAAGAATGTGGACGGCAAAGCCAAGGTAGTTTAGTTGAACTGCCAGGCGGCGAGCCTGCTGGCGGGGCATGCTGTTGGCCGCGGCATCGCGACGCAGACTTCCAATAACCCGATGGGCCTCGACAACGAGGTCTCGGTTAAGTGCACTACCTCGGGAGATAGCGGTTAGGATGCACCACCGTATGCCGGGAAGATTGTTCGTCGCGGCAAACGCACGTAGGAACATCTTCATACAGACACCATCAAACTGCTGCCAACGTCCGTATTTAGACATATAGACAGAAGCCAACAAATCGAGCGCTAGTTCCGGTTTACCTGATTCGATCAAGCGTCGAGTCGTTGAGGATGTGATGTGATGCTTGACAATCATCTTCCTTCCGTACCAGCAGACGTTGTAGAAGCGAAAAATCGCCATCTTCATGTGTTCCGCCTCCGCTGACGGCTCCATATCTCTGATTTGTGCGCAGAAAAGGGGTAGAGAGTCGGTCCACGAATCTTGCAGGAGAGCTTGAGCGCGAGCAAGTCCGTGTTCAAGGACCGCAGCAATTAACGCAAGCTCAATCTCACGAGGTTTCAGATGATATGTGCCGCCCTCAGCATTCTGAAAGCATTGCAAAGCTTCCGCCACTTTGCCTACATGCATATGATGAGCCATTTGGTCCTGAAGCTTCTGGTAGTTGTCAACAGGTCTTGAGGGCTGCGTCAGCTGGTCTAGCGTGCGCTTATACCACGCCATGGGAATGTCTCCTGTGCCGGTTGGCTTCCCGTGGTCAGACGGAGAAGAACGAGGGTCATAGCCAAGAAACTGTTGCGAAGCAGTTGCCCGAATACCTTCTTCGCGCGCAGAGTGTAGCATCTGCCAGAAGCCCACCGGTGAATCCTGGAGCGCGGCTCGACGGCCGTGTAGCATCTTCAAAATCTCATCCTCATTCATGCTCACTTTCCACCCACGTTGTCGGGCTAAATCTACGAACTCGGACAACATAGCCTGGTTCCCTTTCTCAACGACCGCCTCCAGGATATGTTTGTATAAGACCTGGTCAGGAATAATGTCGAACTTGTCGATATTGCGGTAAAGGAAGTCCCGAATCTCATCAGCTGTGTGGGTCACCCAATATTCGAGAAATATGCGATCAAAGATCTGGATGAAATCTCTTTTCTTCTTTGTTAAGCCGAGATCGCGCATTTCGTCGAGTCCCTCGTCCACCGCTGTCCAGTCACACTGCAAGGCTTTGCCAACTACAAGAAGCCCCTTTGTCCGACAGCTCAGCGGAACAAGGTAGGTGGTTCTCATTTCGTGCACGAGAGCTTCAGCGTCTGCGTATCTGCCAGTATCCACGTATGCTTTAACCATAGGATTGACCAGCTTTTCAGTCGGACTCTTATCCAGGCGGCGGAGTATAGTGAGTACTTTCGTGAATTGACCATTCATAAGCTCGATGCTCCTAGTTTTCCTCCAAAGGCCAGTAAGGTAAGCCCCTGCCAGTCCGCAGTCGTTATCGTGAGTTAGATTTCCGAGAAGCAACCACTTCGCCGTCGTAAGCCTTCGAGACTCGAGCAGACACCTAAGAACAACGTCAAGCATCATCGGATGTACGGGAAAGATATCTTTGTAGCGAACGTAGATAGTAGCAGCTGATTCAATGCAGCCCTTCTTTGCCAGCGCGATGATCAGGACCTTCCACATGGTAGGCGATATCCGATCCACCTCTTCCAGACGCTCAAAAACACTTCTTGCGATGAACACATTTTCCTGTCGGCAATTCAAGTAGAAAGCCTGTACCGCTTGTTCTCTTCGATCGGACGATATACCTTTTTCAGTGGCCGGATGCTCATCCAAGAAAATTTGAGCGGCATCGATCCACTGACGGCGCTTGAACAATGTTTGCATGCGCTCCTCGAGTGCTAAATGGGCTTCTGACGCGGTACCCAGGTTGCTTTCCAGAAAAGTAGCATCGACGTTCTCATCTGGTTGTCGAATCAAATATTTGGTGACAGAGCTACGCAGAGCTCGTGGGCGAGCGGGTCGATCGATTCCTTTCTGAAGGTTTGATTCGATCCGCATTTCAAGGTTGGCAGTGATTTCGGGACTCTCTTTCGATAGCGCAGGGTTGTATTCGGGTTCGAGTTCGTGTTCGAGTTCGGATCCGGGCTCGAAGGTGCTTGGTGGTTCGGTGTGATCCAGTGGGCTAGGATAGAAGTTCTGGTCGAACGGTGGACTCGGCTCATACGGAGTGGCCGGTTGTAGCGATTGTGACGCTTGAAACTTCCTCTCTTCTGCTTTCCACGCCTCGAGGCCCATAAATTCCCCCGCCTCCGCGGCCTCCATCATCCGGGAGAGCCTTTTCGCCGCGGACGTCGCATCGTATCGGGGGGCCGACGTTTGAAGGGCTCGCTTGTTTTCGACAATCCGCTCGGCCACGGTGACTCGCCGATGCGCATCGTACGTGATAGCAGCGACCGTACAGAAGCTTCCCACAGTCGATCCCGCAAGGGCAAGTTTCCGAAGCACTCGAAGAGCGTTTCGTGAAGGAACGGCGGGAGGACCGTGAGCAGGCATGATGTGAGGTGCGCCGCGATCAGCGAGCGGCCGCTAGGAGTATCACCTGCTAAGCATTGATTTAGAAGGGCAATTCGGGGGTCTTCGATCAGCGTTATGGCCCAATTGGCGAAGTTGAGCTTGTATAGTCGCCAATGCTGGGGAAGAAGCAGCTGGAGTGGTTTCGGAAAGTTTGCAGCTGCCAGCGCGGTTGGTCTTTCTCGACTCCCGAACCACAGCTTCGGAGTACGCATCAACCCACATAGTTACTCCGTTCACCGATCATGCCATACTTCCTGTCAGCCTGAGCTTGATTTGGTGTCGACTCTATCTAAGCTGAGGAGGCTTAGTTAGTTGGTACATACGGTTCAATCAGTTGTTGTAATATTACAATATCCTACAGCTTGCGGGTATATCACATTATGATGGAAGCATATCCTATTGTACAAGAGAAGCGTATTTTTCGCCGGCGAAAAACTTCTTCTGCTCCAGACATCTGTCGCTCTTGCAGCCTTGGCAGCGGAGTGTCATCTGGAGGGAGCAATTGTCCCCTTTGCGCAAGTGCTCGCTAGCCAAATCTGCGAGCGCCTTAATGAAGATTGGACTACCGTTCAGACTTTCGGCGCGTTTGAGTCCTGGGCTGTTGGCTTCTTCCATGACTTCCAAATCCAGCTCGTACAAAGTCTCAATATGATCACTGGTGAATGCAATAGGGACAAGGACAAGATCCGTCTGTCCCCTTTTCACGTACTCCTGAACGGTGTCGCTAGTCTGAGCGCCGAGCCAGGCAGATGGTCCGACTTGGGACTGCCAGCACAATCGGTAGGGGTTGCTGAAATTCAATCTCTGCATTACTGCGTGAACAGTTGCAGCGACCTCTGCTGGGTATGGGTCGCCTGGGAATCTCTGTTAGTCCTCTCCAACTGACAAGAGGGCGGCGCTCTTACCTCGGTTGACGACGCTCATAGGTAGACTGTGAGCGGAGAACAACAAGACCACACTATTCCTCTTCTCTTCAGGGTACGTTTTCAATTGATCCTCGATATTTTTCGCAAATGCTTCAACCAGACCGGGGTGAGTAGGCCAGCGGTCGATGACGCTCCACTGGATAGCTCCTTTCGGATCAACATCGCCATTTGCGCGCTTCCCTTCCAATCGAGTCCTCCACTTCCATAAGTCGTTCAGAGAACTACCTGTTGTAGAGCATGAATACTGTGGGTACTGCGTAAAAGCGACAGCGCGGCCTCCTTTTCCGTTGCCGAAGCCGTCCGCCAGTAGCTGTGCATACATGCTCTCTGTCAAGGGCGCGGCGTAACGAAATGCGACGTAGGGTTTGTGAGGCGCGGACTCGGGATTGAGCTTGTCTAGTAGTTTACACATTTCTGCACATTGATATTCGGACCACTTTCTGATTGGTGACCCTCCGCCGATATCCGAATATTGTTTTTGGATCTTGGGCGTTCTCCTCTTCGCAAGGAGTGGGCCAATGTAAGTTTGGAGACGACCGAGGGGGATTAAATCGCCATCAGACTATATACTCGCCAACCTCGTTAGTATATTTCAAAGTGCAAAGGTTTGTTGGACGCACGAATAGTCTGCTAAGGAAATCCTCCACTTCACCCGTTGTCGAAGGACCACCCATGTTTAGAAAGACCATTGCGGTCGGGCCTTTAGAACCTGTTGCATCCTGGGTGACTGGGGGTACAGCTGTCGCTAGGCCGTGTCTTTGCTCCTTGTTGAATCCCCGGGGAATGCGAGCTGCTGGCCGCAGCAACTGCGGAAGAGTGAACGAGCGTCGCAGAGCCATAACCGGACCGTAAATCAGCTCTTGCAGGACTGTCACCAAAGAAAGGAAGCAAAAAAGAATCAATTAAAAGAATAAGGAATGGAATATCGGGTGAAAATAAGAAGGAATTGAAAATGAAGCAAGGTCAGAAGCTGGCCAACAATTCCAATTCCCGTCGGCATCATGACGGAGCAGGCTCGGTCCAGACTGGGCCAATCATGAGCTTGCCGGGGTCATCAGCCTTGGCGCCATCACATGATGTTCGTGTCTTCCCCGCGTCAGAGAAGCCGGAGAAACGCGTCTCCCGGCCTAGGCTACCTACGATAGGCAGCCTCAACAGCTCCAAGGCTCCAAGCTCCGAATAGTTCAAAACTACGAGATTGGGGTCTGCCCAAGTTTTCTCCGCGATCTTTCGTTTCTCAATCTCAAAGTGGAAAAAAAAAAAACCCCATCATGGCCGAAGATACCTATCATCGTGACGATGACGTCGAGGAAGAGGAGGAGCTGGACGACACAGTACATCAACTGCAGCCGCTAGTCAAATTGTGCTGACACGGAGTAGGGCTACAAAACAGTGAGAGATGCTGTTCTCTTTGCGATTGAAGTTAGCGATTCCATGCTGGAGCCCCGTCCATCTGCAGATCCCAAGAAACAGACCCGAGAGTCTCCTGCGACTGCAGCTCTTAAATGCGCCTACCATCTCATGCAGCAGCGCATTATCTCAAACCCCAATGACATGATTGGTGTGCTGTTATATGGAACGAAACAATCGAAATTCTACAACGAAGACGAGAATAGCCGGGGCGACTTATCATACCCTAATTGTTACCTGTTTACCGACCTCGACATACCTTCCGCACACGAGGTTCTGGAATTGCGGTCGCTAGTTGAAGACGAAGCCAAGGCCGAGGAGGTACTTGTCCCGTCAGAAGACCCCGTCTCAATGGCCAATGTGCTGTTTTGCGCCAACCAAATATTCACATCAAAAGCTCCAAACTTTCTCTCGCGGCGACTATTCATCGTCACTGATAACGATAATCCACATAGCGACAGCAAATCTCTTCGCTCTGCTGCGACTGTTCGGGCGAAGGATCTTTACGATCTCGGCGTGATCATTGAGTTGTTTCCAATCTCGCGGGTCGAGAGTGAATTTAACACCTCCAAGTTCTATGACGTAAGTCGCGCTCTAGTACGCTCAGCATAATAGCTAATTACGAATAGGATATCATCTACAAAGCCTCCCCCCTTGATCCAGAAGCCCCTGCTTATTTGAAGCCTGACTCAAACCCAACAGATCCTCAGGATGGGATTTCCCTCCTGAATGGTCTATTATCAAGCATCAATTCTAGATCAGTGCCCCGTCGTACACTATTCTCAAACATATCGCTGGAGTTCGGACCGAGTCTGAAGATCTCAGTGTCTGGCTATCTGCTGTTCAAACGGCAAGAGCCGGCGAGGAGTTGCTATGTGTGGCTAGGAGGAGAAAAACCACAGATAGCTAAAGGTGTAACGACCCAGATCGCAGACGACTCAGCTCGTACCATTGAGAAGTGGGAGATCAGAAAGGCTTACAAGTTCGGCGGAGACCAGGTCTTCTTCACTCCGGAGGAACAGAAAGGACTACGAGATTTTGGCGAGCCGGTGATTCGAATCATTGGTTTCAAGCCGCTCTCAGCCCTTCCTTTCTGGGCAAATGTCAAGCACCCATTGTTCATCTATCCTTCGGAGGAGGACTACGTGGGGTCGACTCGTGTATTCTCAGCCTTGTATCAGAAACTTCTGAAGGATCAGAAGGTGGCGCTTGTCTGGTTCATTGCACGCAAAGCTGCTGCTCCAGTCCTTGGTGCGATGATGGCTGGCGAGGAGAAGGTTGATGAGAATGGTGTACAAAAGTTTCCTCCGGGGCTGTGGATTCTACCCCTTCCGTTCGCAGATGATGTCCGACAGAACCCGGAAGCTACCCTTCAAGTAGCTCCAGAGCCACTTATTGACCAGATGCGAACGATTGTCCAGCAATTACAACTTCCTAAGGGCGTTTACGAGCCCCAGAAATATCCCAACCCATGTAAGCCTGTTTTCCCCTCATGTTCAAACAACACTAATCAATCAAAAGCACTGCAATGGCATTACCGAATTCTACAAGCACTCGCGCTAGATGAAGACGTCCCTGAAAAACCAGACGATAAAACATTACCCAAGTATCGTCAAATCGACAAGGTGCGTCTTACTAAATCATCCCTCGCTGTACGAGGCTAACTTTCACAAGCGTGCTGGCGACTACGTCCTATCATGGTCCGACGAACTAGATAAAGCGTACGAGAAGATCGCCGCCGATGGCGCAAAGACAACTCTTGCCAAACGACCGGCCAAAGATAAGCAGGCTGCCGATAAGGCTCCGCCGTCCAAGAAGGTGAAGACCGAAGGCGGCTCTTCCACTATTCAGGACGATGTCCAGAAAAACTACCAGAAGGGCACGCTGTCGAAGCTCACAGTTGCTGTTTTGAGAGAATACCTTACTTCCCAGGGACGCTCTACTGCCGGTAAGAAGGCAGAGCTCGTTGAGCGAGTAGAGGAGCTCTTGGAAGCGAAATAGTGGATGCACAAGTTGCTGTACGCTAATAGTTGCTCGCTTGTATAACTAATGACTGCATATGATATGGCTCAAGGCGTACTGTTTGTGTTTCGCATGTAGTTCTAGGAGGCTCACTTACTTCGCATCGAACTCAATGAAGATTTTGTCCGAACCTCGTGTCCACGGTTCATATGACTCGGGAAGGGAAGTAGAGCTCCATGGCAGGTGCTAGCTATCCTTCGATAATGATTAGTGTCATGCAGTCGGCCCTTTCCCACGGTAAATGAATTATGTGAGTAGTTCTGAAAATCCTCTCGTTACAAATCTATATAATGGCGCCAGCCGTGCTGACTGCCGTAGGTATGTGAGGCGACTACCCTATAACCACAGTAACTAGTAATTTTGCAATAACTTCTATGCTTACGGTTATCAACATCGCTGTATTGCTGAGATTAGGCGTATGCCCTCCTTCCATACTACGGGGTAGTAATGACAGACAGGTACAGTGCGGTACGGCCAGGCCACTGAGTGCCGGTTGCGACTGCATTGGATTACCTACTTCAGGGAAACCAACTGATTCATATTTAGTCAATTATCGGAAGAGAGAGACGAAGGAATGCGCGACGCCTCAAAAGTGCTGACAACTCACTTACCGTTCCACCCTGAGGCGACAGATCAAACCTAAAGCCCTAACAGCACTTTCAACGCGCTTCTGAAAGTTTTGTGCAGGCTATGTCTTAAAAGAAGCGACGCTTTCTTCAACAACCCCGGGTGGTGTAGTTGGTTATCGCGTCTGACTGTAATATCTTGTTGTGATCAGAATGTCACCAGTTCGATTCTGGTCCTGGGGATTTCTTTTTTTTCTTTCTCTTATTTTGCTGCTACTCACACTAAGCAGCATATCCACAGTTCAGATTTATCTGATGGTATTGTTCTTGTTGTTAGAGTCCAGCTTTCGTATTATTGATGCTTGAAATGAATGAGAGCTTTGCTTAAATTGCTGTTCTTACTTACATTCTAGATAGACTATAGCCACTCTGTTATGCGATCAATAAGTGAAGAACATGACTTGACCCTATCACCATCCGTAGGTTTCCGGCGAGCCCGATCGGGCTGTTGCATATTATGGACCGCCTCTGTTGCTTACCTCCACCATATACTAATTAAGCTTTTTGCGCTTGCCCTAGGTAAGACCTTTCAAGAGCACGCATGATCTCGAGTACCCGTTCGCGGTTTGCTAACCCACTGGAAAAGAACCACGTCCGGTCTGCGACAAGGCCCATCAAGCTTAAATGCAAAGATTGCCAGTCAACAGCGGTACCTGCCGACTTGAGCTCATCCAACTCAACGAACAAGCCCTGGGAGAGTTCGTGGATTCGCCCGCGCCAAAACCAATCAGGCAATCTCGAGCCAAACGCTCTGAGCATATTAGTTAGATCCTGAACTTCGTTGACCGTATGATCAACAGGGCAGACTAGCTCGGCAATCATAACAATAATCTCCAGCGGCAACTTGCTGGAACATGCTGGCCTTTGTTGGCCTTCGATCTTTGCAGCTTCCACAGCCTTCCGAATCGCAGGTATAACCAGGGGACTCTGATATATATCACAGCGAGAGTCAAACTTTGGGTTAGGAAGTCTTCTTTGGAGGCGGCGAAAATCTTCTTGACGGATTTCCCATTCATCGTTATGGTACCAGTGCTTCCGAGCTACCTTGACCAGAGTTGCCAGGTTAGCCTTGTTCAGCGTGAGGTCTTCGACTCGGTTGAAGAGCACCCAACAATGTGCATGGACAAGATATCCGATCACTTTTCCCTCATATTCCTCGGGCTGTCGGCGTCCAATACCAGCGACGCGAAACTGAGTGAGTATCTGGCCGTTGTATTGGAAGTTTCCCTTCCCACCCACCCGAGCTTTTGCTGGGTCGCTGGGGGCGTAGCATGGTTGTGGCCAGCCGCAACCGCTGTTTCCAAATATATTTATGCCGGTAAGACGGTACCTAGGGTACGTGCGGTCTGTTTCTTTGATGACTGCACCCAGACAATTAATTTTAATTTTTAATCTTCTGCCCTTATACATGGGTCAAGAACTCACAGGCTCGACAGAAGCACGAGGACAGCCAGGGAAACTCATCAAAGTATGCTTCCTCTACTTCTTGAGCTGGGACAATGGCATGCTTGGACTTGGTTCTCCATAAATGTCTCCAATGGCTTTTCTTTAGGACCTGATCAGGGGTTTCCTGGAGAGGGTATGTCCCAGGGATCTGAACTCCGCATAGAAGGCATGTTGGTGGTGGTTTGACGGCTGAAGTACTAGGCGGTTTTATTCTTCGGGGTGCCATTTTGATTTCAGTGAATGATGGGAGATGCTGGATTAGAGACGAGATGGGCCGGGTGTGAGCTCCCAAGTCGATGTCATAAGGAACCTTATGTACCTACGCTGGACTTATGCTCCGAGCCACTCAAGCGCGCCTGATCCAAAGTATAACCCGCTTAGTAAATGGGCCACAGACCAGCCGTGACGCTTCATATATCATGATTCATAGTACATACATCCACTGGAACTTTCAGATGATCAAGAGCTTTCTGCTCCTTCGTCTTCTTCATCACTGCTAACTTCCTCCCCATCCGCAATAGCTTGCTCTCTCCGTTGTCGGGCCCGCTCCCTCTTCTTCTCAAGCAAGGCATTCAACTTCTTAGCCGTATTGAACACACCCCCAGTTCCAGCTCCGCAGATAGCACACGACGGGTTCTTGCGATACCGCTGCAGCGCACACGCCTCGCAGAAGTAATGCCCACATTTCGTGATAATCGGGTTCTGGTACGGCTTCTCACATATCACACACGCAAAGGGAATATTCTCTAACTCCTCCTCGTCGTCCTCGTCCTCATCGCCAGCTTTCGCACCTCGTTGGGAGACGACCTTTCCGGAGAGATTCTTGCCCTTGGTCGTCACGTCCCATTCCTGGTCTAGTTCCCACCCGTGCTTGTAGTCCTCGCGTTGGTGGGAGTACTTGCAGCTATCGCCGAACCCGCAAAATCCGGTCTTCTTGTAGTCTTTGCATACGTCCGGGGCGTAGTCCATAAATGTTACTGTTCGGACATTGGTCGGCGCCTTTATTGGTCCGAAGGTCTTGGTCGGCGCGTTGGGGTTCTTCTGGATGAAGGATTGGTAATTCGACGCGCCTTTGTATGTCCCGTCTGGCGCAGAGGCTGATGAGTCTGGACCTGGGCGGGAGCGTGTTGTGCCGAGGAGGTTCTTCTCGTTCAGGTCTTCGTCGTACCAGTTTGAGGATTTTGTGGCGTCGTTCGAGGTTGTTAAGGGGAGGGCGCTGGCGGTGGCTGGCTCTTCGGTTGCGGGCTTTCGGCGCACGTTACTTGCTGATGAGGCGGAGACTACGGCGTTCTTGCGCCGGCGCTTGATTCTTTGCCCTTCTTCATCGTCGGAGGATGTGAAGTCGGAGTCGCTGTCGGCGGGGGGTGGTGAGTCGGGTTTCTTGCGGAAGTTGGCTTTTTTGACACCGCGCTTTTTGAATGTAACGGCAGGCGCTGTGTCTGCCATGGCTAAATTCTAGAGCGTAAGTTGTGAATATGAGTTTAATTCTAGCAAGAAGCTGATCTTGAGAGCTTGAGCTGTGGTGGCGATCGCACGTGATGCTTGATAATCTCTACTCACGTGATAGATGGAAGATCATCGAAGCAAACCAGACAAACATAGGCTGCGCCCTCCTCCAAGCGGCGTCTGTTGTTGTTGTGGGTTCCTGATCTGGCGATGAGTTGGCGGCCTTGATTTGAGCTGCTGGTTGACGTCCTGTAACCTTATTTCTCTCCGTTCCATTGTTTGCGTTTATAGCCAGCTTTGATAACAATATTATTGACGTAGATACTACTGATATCGACTCTCAGAAGTTGTAAGGTGTAGACAGCTGTTGATGCAAGAAGCCCCTGCAATTTCTTCTTACGTATCAGACCAATAATTCTGGCAGTAGTCTCATGGTTCAGGCTGTCTAATTTATGCCGCGTTGGGAGACCCTCTCCCTCTGCTCTGTTAGTGAGTTAGGCTTCGGCAGCCTCGCCCTCATCCATCGCTCGTCTCTCGCGTCTCTTCTCTCTTCTTCGTTCCCCCGCCCAACGAGTCGCTGCGTCTCGTTGTCCAACTGGCAGTCCTACTATACTCTTTCTCTTGTTATTTCCTTTTCTTTCCCTTCCTTACTATCCTTTACTTTAATCCCTTTTCATTCCATTTCCTTTTCGTGTCTTTCCTTTGTCACAATTCCATCCCTTCAAACCCGTTCAACATACCTTGATTGAAGCTGCTGTATGGCGTAGCTGTCTTGCTTCCGCTTTGACCCGTGATATTGACGCTTCCCAGGTGTATCCCGGTTTAATCGCCACAGCTGCAGCTTGTTTGTTTCTCAGAGGCCGAGCATATCTTCCCCTCCTGTGGTTGGCCCCCGACCCGGTCGCACGCACTTCCAAGGTTACCAGACCACCACCTCCACAACGCGTTTGTTGTCGTTCTTGGTTCGCTCCCGAGCGGCTTTTCAATTCATCCTCTCGTTCTCCTTGACTACGCCGAAAACAAAAACTGCGCTTTCCTTTCTTATTGCTTTCGATTTCTGATATTTCTGATTGATTTTCTTTTGCGCCCGCTGCGCTGTCTTTCCTGAGTCGACGACTGATACGGCTACCTTAGCGGATTACTCACCGACCGGCGGCGGTACTAATACTCTCATTCCACGATCGCCATTTCCCCCTCCCCGGGTCCGCAACCAGCGTAGATCTAGTCGCAGGCCGGCGCACAACAGGGACCATATTAGGAGGCAGTTGGAATTACAGATCGCAAGGATTGAGCATCAAGTCGGATGATGACTGTGGTTTGAGGCGGGATTAAAAAACGACCGAGGCGACGAGCTTACAGACCCCAGCTGCAGATAAATCCGGGCTCTCAGGAACCAGGGTTATTTGCAGTATCAAAGTTCACCAAGGAAGTGAATGGAAGATTATCGCGGAAGCGGTGGCGCTTCGATGTTATCCACGATGGACGACCCCTTCATCACAAGCCCGGAAGGGTCGCGGAACCCCCTACCGACCCACCAACCATCCTCTTTCGATGCGCAACTGTTCAGCCTAGACGCATCCTCGCCCGCGCAAGCTAAACGGGCCCTTGAGGCTCATCTGGCCGAAACCGAGCGCCGCCTCGAGGAGGCTTCGAAATTGGGTACCGCCCTCGTGGAACAACGCAAGGAGTTGGAGGACAAGTTGAAGGAGGTCGAACAACAGCAGGACGAGGGTCAGATAGGTCAGGATCTACGCCGGAAACTGGCCGACCTGGAGCGCGAGTACAACGAAATCGGTCGCGAGACCGCACGAGCGTTCCTTGCGCCGAAACGGCTTGCTGGCGGAGACGATGGTGTACCTGGTACGCCATCGTTTGACCAGAAGGTTTGCTTTTCCATCCGATAGTACTCGTCAACTACTAATGCTATAGTTGTAGTCGCCGCTACATTCTGCACTGTTCGCTGGACAGGCCACCAACTCGCCGAGCAAAGTCAGCGTCCCCTCGCGCAAGCAACGGAATCAACCTTCGAACCGGGTCCACGATATTGAGTTTGCAACCGAGATCTCTACATCCCTACTTGCCCAAGTGCGCCAATTACAATCGCTACTAGCCGAACGCGAGGATGCCCTGAAGACCGTGAATCTGGAAAAGTCCCGTCTCGAGTTGGAAGCAGAAGGTTATGCGCAACGGATTCGCGCTTTGGACGAAAGCGAGGAGCGATACAAGGACGAGAACTGGACACTGGAGGCAAAGACCCAAGAGCTTCTGGCCGCAATGAAGGACGCCACAGAGCGCGAGAGCAAGCTCACTAGCAATCTAGGCGCGGTCACTGCGGAGAAGAGCGCTATGGTGCGCGAGCTCGAGGAGCTAAAACACGCCAATGCCAAGCTCACCGAGGACCAGACCGCGGCTCAGAAAGCAAGTGATGCTGAAATCCATCTCCTGCGCAGGAACCTTACTGCAGGAGATGCCGAAAAGCTTGTTCTTCAGCGCAAGCTGGAGGAAATGAACTCGCAAAACCAAGAGCTCGCCAAGGCTGTCGCAATGCGCCTACGGCATCATGAGTCCGAGTTTACTCGCGAAGTCAATCGACCACAAGATTCCGATGACGATGATCAAGCCACGCCAGAGAACTCTCCACCCCCTTCGCCCAGTAAATTCACTCCTCGTCACAACCACCTGGAAACGGAGACCCTCAGAAGCTCCCTCGGCCATGCTCATCGTATGATTCAGAACCTGAGGAGCACGGTGCACCGTGAAAAGACCGAGAAGATCGAGCTCAAGCGCATGCTCCAGGAGGCTCGGGACGAGGTTGAGCAGCGTCGTCGGGATTCAACTGCAGCAAACGGCACCTCTAAACGACAAAAGACCAAGGCTGACGCTGCGCGCAAAGCTGCCCGCCCCGACCTGTTGGGAGCCGGAAGAAAGATGGCCGAGGTCCATATTCAAGATTCGGACTGGGAGGACAACGCCGGTGAAATCAGCCCGCTACACAAAGCTTCCGTCAACTCTCGGAGTCGGCGGGGCGACCAGTCCAATGACGAACCTAGTGATGCGTATCAGACTGCCACCGAGGCCGATGATCCGTTTGAGACGGCCAACGAAAGGGAGACTACCGAAAGCGAAGCCTTCCAGACCGGCGTGGAGAGCATGGCTGGCGAGAGCACTGACAGTGACGAGCTTACCGAAACCGAGGACCGCGTCAATTCCACCCCCCGAGAACGAGTCTCGTCCCTTACCTTGGCCAAATCTCGCGAGCGAACCTCTTACTACAGCACAGCGTCTACTTCTGCCGACGAATATGACAGCGAAGACCCCGGTACCCCATCTGCAACTCAATTCTCGACCCCGCGATACCGCCTTGGAAAGAAGCGAAGTGTTTTGCGCAAGATCCGTCCCTCCGGAGAGGCCCCAATGTCGTTTAGCCCGTCAAGTGCGAGAGCGTCCCCATCCACAAGCTTCACTCGGGAGTCCTCAGCGGCACCCGAAGGCCAGAGCCTCTTCGCCGAACTTGCCGAGCTCGGTGATAATGAAGTTGAGGATGGTAGCTTTGGTCCACCAATGGATTTCAATGATAACGCTCCTTCTACTCCACGTGTTCTCTCGGAGTCTGGGTCAAGAAGGTCCTCTACGGCTACGCTGGAGTACCCGTCAAGACCGGCTATGGTCGACTCTGGTGTTATGACCGAACCTTGGGAACCAACACCACCGGTTGCTCAACCGGCGGGAGCTACAATTTCCTCTGTTCCTGCTACACCGAAGAAGGCAACAATGTCAGATGCGGGTACGGCTATGGAAGTCGCGGAGCAGCCGGAGTTGGTCAACTCAGGAACTCAATGGACGCCACTGAAACCTGCTGCAGATCTCAATGGTGACCAAGTCCTGAGTGTGCCTACACCACCCAAGATGGTCTGGGATGGGCAGCATGGAGAAGAGCAACGGGGTGTTGAAATTGCCGATGTCCCTAGCACACCGGCTGAATTGGACGTTTCTTCTATTTCGTCAGAAGGAACAGAGCCAGTATCGCCAAGGTTCCCAGAGCTGAGCACTTCGTACTTTGTGGGAGGCGCAACAGAGCCTATCGATGCCCCGGCTCCTGTGCCGCCTGAGGTAGCCTTGTCGACAATATCGTCGCAATCTAGTCAACCCCAGTCGCCCGTTGTGGCTCCTCTTCCTGAGCCTGTGCCGGTCTACGTGCCGAATATGACATTCTCGCAGGTCTTCGAGGAGAACACTACGCCCGTCTCTGCCAGTCTCCCTGAGCCTGTGCCAGTTTACCTGCCGGATATGGTATTATCGCAGGTCTTCGTGGAGAACACTCCGCCTGTCTCTGCCAGTCTCCCTGAGCCCAAGGTTGAGCCCGTCTACGTCCCAGAAATGGAGTTTTCTCAAATACATGCAGAAAACACTCTGCCTGTTTCTGTCAGCTTGCCCGAGCCCGAGGTGGTCCCAGTTTACGTACCCGATATGGCCTTCTCCCAGATACACGTGGAGAACACTTCACCCGTATCTGCCAGTATTCCCGAGCCCGTGGTCGAGCCTCTTTACGTGCCGGACATGGTCTTTTCCGAGATAGTATCGGAAGATACCTCACCTGTTCCTGCTATCATTCCGGAGCCTAAGGTTGAGCCTGTTTTCACCTTTGCCGAGCAGGGAACGAGTACAGATTTCGTGGACCTCTCAGTTTCTACTATTTTCACGGAAGAAACTGAGCCCATTGAACCAATTCCCGAGCCAACCCCTGAACCTGAGGTTGCAGCTGCTGTTGTAGAGGAGGTCCCTGAATCCACGCTCCCTGAACTCACCGTCTCGTTCATTCCTGCGGAGTACACTGAACCAATTACCCCAGTGGTAGAAAAGGTTGTTCTTCCACCTGTACCGCAATTAACACTGTCAACCGTCGATTCGGTAGAAACGCCACCGGTCGATTATACTCCAGCAGTAGTATTCCTCCCTTCTCCACCAGTCGACGAGAACGCGCAACCCCAGGCAGTCAACTCAAAAACAACCCGCGAGGTTCCACCGCTCGTTGTCGTCGAAGATGGCACGGACAGGGATTCTGCCGACGAGACGGGTACTCAACAGACTGGTGCGACAATGCCATTGGGCGCGATCTCTGGAAACGCGGCTCCCCGTCGCGCAAGAACAGGCTCGTCCAACCAAGCGGATCAGGGCGCTCAGACCATCTTGTCATCCAAACAAATCGATCAAATTCTGATGGAGCGTGTTTCTTCTAGACCACTTTCCCCGCCTGAAAGTGACAGGCCGAAGGAAATGAGCAACTCACCTTTTGCCACGCCTAAGGCGCGCTCGCGTCCCACTCACCAGCCCTCAACATCCTCCCTTCAGAAGAGGCCTGGAAGTGCCGCAAGCCATACATCAAGTGTTATCATCCACCCTCCACTGCCTGATGACCACAAGGAGGCCATTTTGGCGGCTGAAAAGAAATCCCTCGACCAGCGTCCAGCTTCTGCCGGCCTTATGGGACCCCCGCTTGCCCCGGCCTCCGCATATAAATCCACCGGCTCACAACGTCCACAAACGCCGAACGAGTCCGCTCTTCAAGTTGGCTCTGCGAAGACAACCACTTCACGAGCTAGCATGCGGCGCGACAGCGAAATGTCAAGACGTTCGTCGGTTACATCATTTGCATCTGAGCTGGAGGAGCGCTTCAATATGCAGCCTACTCAAGGCTTTGCGCCTCAAGGGTATAACATGGGCACTGATCCTCGCATGATCCAAGCTATCACTCAGACTATGATCGGTGAGTTCCTCTGGAAGTACACTCGCAGGGCCGTTTCTGGAGAGATCTCGAACACTCGACACCGCCGCTACTTCTGGGTCCATCCGTATACACGTACGCTATACTGGAGCGAACAAGATCCCCAATCAGCCGGGAAGAGCGAGCTCCGTACGAAGAGTGTCTACATTGAGGCTGTTAGGGTGGTGGCAGATGACAACCCATACCCACCTGGACTTCACTGCAAGAGCTTGGAAGTTGTCAGTCCTGGTCGTCGGATTAGGTTCACTGCCACGACAAGTCAACGACACGAGACGTGGTTCAATGCGCTTTCGTACCTGCTTGTGCGAAACGGCCCCGAAGATGAGGAGGGCGAGAACGATGTGACTCTGGAGGATATCGATGAGTTTAACCCTGGTTTCCGCTCTCGTTCGCGCCAGACCGCACGTATGTCCGTTTCCTCAGCACAAAGCCGTGGCACTCGCAACCTGCCGAAGCAACGGTCCGGCTCAGCCATGTCATTGCGACCGAGCTTGACACCGGGCCGCGCGTCCCCGGCCTACCCTCCGTCACATTACTCCGATCAGGCTAGGCAGAGCTCTGCTTCTCGTCTGAGCACGCTATTGGGCTCAACGATCAAAGGATCTTTCAGCCGGAAACCTGGTTATGCGACGTCTAGTGTCAACGAGGGCAGCCTTCACAACCACGACAGCGAGGAGGACCTTCGACACATGATGGAGCGACAAGAGGATGCGGACCGGTTAGAAAACGTCCGCGCCTGCTGTGATGGCAAGCATGATGTCAGCTCGCTTTCACGAAACAGCCGCTACAGCCCTCGTGCGAACCGAATTCACTCCCACCACTGAAGTGTCGCGTCCAAAAGTCTTGTGTATTAGCGGTCATCCTCCCTATTGCCACTCTTGCTATCCCGGATAGCATTTTTCTCAGCTCAATGATTATTACCCCTTTGCTGGACGGTCATCCCAGCAAGAGCGCCATTTCCATTGCGACCTAAGCCTGCATATTGATTTAGTCCTTGGGCTTTTCTACTTGCATTTCTTGCAACTTATGTTGATTCATTTGTCATTCATTCCACCATCAACCTGCATGAGCTGTTAACTCTGTTTCCTATGTTGTCCAATGTCCCTGTGACACACAGTACCATACTCCGGCCACCATTCGTTACCCAGGCCTATTGATTGAATCTCCTCTTACACTTACTTACCACGTTACCAAATCCTGCGCGAGGGGGCGCGTGTACTTTTGATCTTTCTTTCCGACCTTGATATTGAATTCCTGATGACCGAGCGTTTGCTATCGTTGTTGTAATACAGAGACCTTTGGTTGGCTGGATTTGCGGGTTGAGTTTTGCGTTCTGTGCTGGAATTGGTCTAGCTGGTCATGGATAGATTTCTTGGAAGACATTCTCACCTTAGTAGATTTGATATATACTCCGTAGCAAGTCTCAACTCTCTGCGATTGGAGTCGGTGATGGTCTGTGAGACTGTGGGGCTGAAAAGCAGCGTCCAATCGTGGGCCCTATGGCACCAGCCAGTTAGTCATCCCCACAATCTCAGCAGTATATATCTCTCATCTACCACCTGCAACCCCGATATCCGGCTCTGATTCATTTTCTCCTCTAGCATATCTTGTATATGACCTGCAACGATGGTCACGTACGAACTCACAACGAGGGAATGGCTCCAGGCTGTTCTGGAGCCAGCCTATATCCTTAAGATGGCTATGTCTTGTATGTCCCCCTCAACTTGCCATGCCTGCCTCTCATACAAAGTTATGGTTGCGCAGTTTATGATACCCTACTAATATAATGAGCTCAGATTACATCAAAGTCAACCTCCGCGCCATCTCCCAAGGGAAAATCCTAGCTCCTATCCTTGAAGCCCACCGACTCCGCGACGAAGCCTTTGGCGAGTTCTGGGTTGCGTTTAGCTGTATTCCACCCCTCCCTCATCCCCTCTTTCATTGAAACCAGAAGACTAAAATCCCACAGCAAACCGCGAAGAACCACCCCAAGAGCCAGACTCAGCAACACCAGCACCAACCAACCCCCCACTCGAAGACCCACCCCAACTCCCAGAAGAACAAAACATAACCGCCTCCTCAGACCTAATCCCCCCAATCCTAGCCCAAGCCACCGGCATCGTCCTCGACGTCGGTCCGGGAACAGGTACCCAGATGCCCCTCCTCACCTCACCGTCCATCAAAGCCATCTACGGCGCTGAGCCGTGTATCGGCCTCCACCCGGAGCTGAGAAAGAGGGCTGAGAAGGAGGGCGTTAGTGATAAGTACACTATCCTGCCTTGTAGTGTTGACGCGGTGGAGTTGGGGAGGGAGTTGGAGAAACATAATCTCTCTCCCTCTGGAAGAGAAGGAGAAGGCCTTTTCGACACAATCATCACAATCCGCGTCCTCTGCTCTGTCCCGAACCTCCCGTCGACAACGACAGATCTTTACAAGCTGCTTAAACCAGGCGGGAAGCTGCTTGTTGTTGAGCATACGGTTAACCCGTGGAAGACATCTAGGGGTTCGATCGTTGCGAGAGGACTCCAAATTATTTATCATGCCCTTGGGTGGCGGTGGGTTATGGGGGATTGCAGTATGGATCGTCCTACCGAGGAGTTGATCAGGAGTGCACCGGGACGGGTGGAAAAGGGAGTGGAGTGGGAGAGTGTGCAGGTAACAAGGTGCTTTGAGGGGACTTGTATGCCTTATTTGGCGGGGGTTTTTGTTAAGAGGGGGTGAGGGGCCAATGGTGTCAGGTTATGTCTCCGGGTTTGCATTTTGTTTCTGTTCTGCTTAAAACGAGGCACGGCCTGCTTACCATTCACTACTATCTGTCTTGCAGGCCATAGAGTGTACATGGGCACAGGAGCATATGGGACATGTTATGTGGTTTAATGGTACTTGTCTGGAGTGTACGCCTTGCGGCTTGAAACTTTTTCTCTTTGGCACAGCAGTCAATTGAAACATCTCAGCTCCCCATCATATTGCGTGGTTTTCTTGTCAAAAATGAGCCATCTTCTCAGTGCCGCTTTAAGACGATCGAGGCGAGTCAGGTGATTTTGTCTCCAATATCTAGGTGATCCACTCTTTTCACGAGACTACTACTCCATCAACTCGGCAAGGCCTCGTAATACCTACAAAAAAGAGACTGTGTCACATGGAGCTTGTCATTTACTGCATACATACAGATCATTGGCTCAGTTACTCGCTCATGCCCTGGACATCCCGAATATCACTCGCTGCAGAAACGCGCGAAAAGTATGCCGTCCGAGCAACGCCGCTTCAATGTACGACGGGCCAATATCACAGCATGCTCGAGATGTCGAAGTCGGAAACAGCGGTGTGACCAGAAAATTCCTGCCTGCTCAAGCTGTGAGCGTGCCGGCGTAGAATGCGTTAGCACCGACTCGGACGGTAGGATTGTGCCGCGAAGGTCCGTACTCTAGCCTGCTTGACCTGAAATTCTGGTTGACACTGAACTAGCTACGTGAGAAGCCTCGAAGACCGGATTGCGTACCTCGAGACGCAGCTAGCATCTCAGGATGTTGGGAACCAACCAGCTATTACTCCGAACTTTCAAACCGTCGGGAACTTCTTGAATGAAACACCGCACGGATCTGACGACTTGATCGGGCAGATTGCGACCAATTGCCTACGAAGCCGGGGCTTGTCGGATGGTATGGTCAGCAAGAACGGTTTACATCTACTACAATCCCTGCTCTCCGACCCCATGACCCGCATGGCGTGGACGGAGCAACGGCCTGGTCAATCGCTCTTGGACGAGCTTCCTCATGATGCGATACCTGATATGCCCCGGTGGGAGGCTGCCAAGAAACTTACGGATATTTACTTTGAACATTGTAATTTCTTCTCCCCCATACTGTCGTCCAAGGAGGACTTTCTCAATATGATCGAGCCTTTATACAATGGAGACACCTCCGCAGACCAGCACGTCGGCCAGCGTTTTCGCGCTTTCGTTGTATTCGGAACAACCATTCTACTTCTGAACCGTGTGGACTTTTCGGTCCCAGCATCAAAGTCAGATAAGTACTTCCATGCGGCTATTCGGCTATTCGCAAACCATCCTGACGTATTGTGCCGTGGAGACATCGAGCAACTCGTCAATCTGTTATTCATTATCCAGTACTGCTGCTTTGCCTCAAATATTTCTGCTGCATGGCATTTTCTGGGACTTGCTACTAGGCTGGCAATTGAGTTGAACCTACACAGAGAACCCACCACCTCGTCGCCCAATGACGTCCAAGTGAACGAGCGTAGGTGGTTGTTCTGGTCTCTTTATAATTTTGAGAGAAACTTATGCGTTATTATTGGCCGACCATTCTCTTTCTCTGACCAATCTATCGAGACTCCCCTACCAGTCGCACCTCTGGAGGACTTGCAGCGTGCGCTGGCTGTTCACCTACTTAAATATCGCCTGTTCGAGTCCGAGATTCATACAACACTGAATGAGAAGCAGCCGGCGAATGGGGCCGTACTGAACATGATAGTATGGAGAGAGAATATCCAACAGCGACTCTCTGAGTGGCATTCATCAGTTCCACTCGTACAACAATCGACTCACCTAGCACCAGCGGATATTTTCGATGGCTGTCTATGCAATGCTCTCGTGCTTCTATACTATCCTTCCCGCCACTTCCCAAATCCATCATCACATGAGCTAGATGTTCTTGCAAGAAATGCTACCAATGCGATCAACTGTTATTCAAGGACATTTCGAGCAGGGGAACTACGATTCTTCTGGCGAACAGTCCACAATCTTTTCCGAAGTGGAGTTGCAATTGTATATTGCTCCCATGCATCACTAGCTCAATCTATTCCGAGTCTGCACTCAGAAGATGCCACATCCTCCATCAACTCTTGCTCTTCCCTGCTCTGGGCAATGGTTGAAAGGTACCCTACTGGCAAGCCGTACAGAGACATCTTCGACAAGCTTGCAAACACTGTTCTGCGGCAGAAAAGGGACACCAACACGTCAAACTCTAATACATTCTCCGACGCAGGTCTTAGCCCGGGCCAGCTCTTTGCTGATTTTTCTGTCGACCCTGGAGTTGGCGAGTTTCCTTCGACAGCTTTTGATACGCTACTATGGGGTATGAGGGATCATCTGGACGTCTGAGCAAGTCCACACATATTGTCATTAAAAGATGATCTGAAGGCCTTCAAAATTGCTTTAGTGGATCTGGTGGAGCTGGGTCGTACTTGAGACTTTTGTCAAACTCTGCCTTCAGCCTCAACATAGGCTGTAGGACCCAAGTGTTGTATGCCAGGATGTCTGATTCCTCCTTGGGGTCCCGCACGGTATTGAACAAATAGGGACTTTCAAGCCGCCCAGATGACTGGTTCACCTTTGGCTCCCAGACATAGTGCAACTTCCAGTCTTTCCACTTAATGGCCCGCAGCTCCTCCTTGATATAGAACAAGAATCCTGTCCTCTGGGATTTTGTCTCTGCGGGACTCTGGAACAGCTGGGTTTGATCAACTCCATCAATCGGTCTGTCGGATGGTACGCGTGTTTTTGTCATGGATAAAATGGTCGTGAAGATGTCTGTGACATGCACAATCTCATTGGATGTAGTCCCTTCGGGAACATTCCCAGGCCATCGAATGATAAAAGGCACGCGCAGACTGCCTTCCATTGCTGTATGATATGTTCCAGACCATGGACCCGCCGTGCCACGATAAGGAGGTCGAAACTCCGGTCCATTGTCAGAGGCGAAAATGAAGACCGTGTTTTCCCGGACACCGAGCTCGTCAATGTGATCGATTATCTGGCCCACTCGATGATCCATTTCAGCCATCGAGTCCGCAAAGTCTCCCTGTCCAGTTGTTCCTGCGAAATCATTGTGTGGGAGAGTTGGAAAATGAAGGTGCACAAGCGGGTGGTAGAGGAAGAACGCTTTCTCTTCATTGACCTGTTGCGTTAACCAGGTCTTCGTCTGATCAACCAACATCTCGTCAATGAGCCTTCGTTTCTCCATGTCATAAATGCAGACATTCTCTGACTCTTTGCCTGCATTACCCTTCATTATGTATGGAAGATCCGCGACGTCAGGCGTGTATCCAATGGCGGAGGTAAACTGCGTCTCGTCCGTTGTGCGCGGAATTCCAAACCAGGTATCAAACCCTCTATCCGAAGGATACCGCCCCTGGATATCTCCAAGATGCCATTTTCCGTGATGCGCCGTCGCGTAATCGTTTGTCTTGAGGCATTCGGCTAGTGTCTGCTCCCACTCCGTGAGACCTTGCGGGAACCCCGCGGGAACCGACTGCCTGCACCCGGTGCGAATTGGGTGTCGTCCTGTCATAAGTGCCGACCGCGTCGGCACGCAATCGCTCTCGACATTGAAGTTGTGCAGGAGTAGGCCTTCGGTCGCTAGTTTGTCGATTCGAGGTGTCGCCGCGCCGCGAAGAATACCTCCCCCGTAGCACCCTAACTCTCCCCAGCCGAGATTGTCGGCGAGGACAAGCACGATATTTGGTCGATTTGGATCACGAGACATTTTTGCTCAAGTAGTTACTTTCAAGAGACCTTTGCGGGAATTTTCTTTTGACCCGAACATCGGTTGTATTTCACGCTACCGCTCACCTCCGACGCTCATGGCCGATGCCCTTCGGAGCCTATCCCGACGCTCAACTCCTAGCCTCATTCAACTTATTATCTACACTCCAGCTCGTCATGTGGAGCTTGTATGTCGTGATAAGCTGGGGCTTCCAACAGGAAGCAAGATGAGGGTGAAATGCTTGGTTTTGGGAGGATATAAAATGCCGTTGGAGAGGGCTGCGAGCAACTTTGACTGCGACATCCCTTTTTTATCTCGACCAGCATGTCAGAGATCAAAGAAGCACCCAGGGATCTGGGAACAGACTCCATGACCCGCAAGCCGGACGCGGGTACTCAAGTGACATGGACAGAGGCTGAAGAGAAAGCCGTGCTGCGAAAGTATGGTCCCGAGTACCAACCGTTTGAGCTGGCTAACCTAGCACGCAGACTCGACATCTATCTCATGCCGCTGCTCGTAGCCGGCTTCTTCGTTCTCCAACTCGATCGAAGCAACATCTCGAATGCCCTGACGGACACCATAACTGAAGACCTGAACATCACCTCCGACCAAGCTAACCTCGGCAGCCAACTGATGCTGATTGGAATCGTGGTTGCGGAAATCCCTTCCAACCTGATACTGCAGAAGCTCGGTGCCTCGATCTGGCTCACCTTTCAGATGCTGGTATGGGGCACGATAGCCCTGACGCAGGCGTGGTGCACCAACATCCATTCATTCTACGCGACGCGCTTCCTCCTTGGCCTGTTCGAAGGCGGCTACATCCCTGGTGCCCAATACATGCTTGCACTCTTCTATACCCGAAAGGAGTTAGCACTAAGGACTGCCATATTCTACTTCGGAAACTACTCTGCCACCGCTACCGGGTCCTTGATCGCAGCCGGCGTCCTCCAAATGGCAGGACTCCAGGGCCTCTCCGGGTGGCAGTGGCTATTCCTGCGTGAGCCATCCCCATCCACAAACCATCTCAAAGTCAATAATCCCAATACTAAACAACCACCCTCTATCCAGTCGAGGGAATCCTAACCCTCCTAATCTTCCTCCTCTTCCTCGCCTTTCTCCCCCGCTCCCCAACCCACACAGCCCCCCTCCATAACCACTGGGACCTCTTCACCCCCCACGACCGGCACATCCTCTCCACCCGCGTCGCGCTCGACGACCCCACAAAATCCACCACCAAAGCACCCATCACCCTCCCAGCCCTTCTAGCAGCCCTAACAGACTACCGCCTCTGGCTGCACATGGCCCTAAACGTCATCAGTCTTGCCCCGAAAGGCGGCCTGCAGCTCTACGGCCCAACAGTAATCAAAAACCTCGGCTTCTCGAAAATCAACGCAAATCTGCTCAACGCTGTTAGCAGCGTCCTTGTCATTATCTTCTCGTTTGCAATCTCCTTCGCCTCGGATAAGACCAAGCTTCGCGGGCCTTGGTGTATCGCTGCGTTTGTGTACTCCATCGCGTTCGCTGCGGCGCTGTTCGCGCTCCCACCTGCCTCAGTCCCAGCTTCAGGCTCAGGATCAGCCGGTGGAGGTGGAGGTGGAAGTAACGGGGGTTCTGATAAATGGACCCGCTACGCAATTTTCACCCTCCTCGGCGCCGGGAACGCCCTCGCGCAGGGCCTAAACGACGCATGGGTGAGCATCAATGCGACGAGCGCGACGAAGCGCTCGCTTGGTCTCGCGATGGTGGTTATCGGCAGTAATCTGGGGGGGGTTGCTGGCCAGCAGCTTTTCCGGGAGAGTGATAGCCCGGAGTATAAGAGGGGGTTTTTTGGCTGTGTTGTTGCTTTATGTGGGTAGTATTCCGGTTGTGGGGGCTTTGATGGGATGTTATTGGTTTGGGAATTGGAGATTGAACAGGGAGGGAGAGGGGGGAGATGGTGATGGGGACCAGGGGCAGGGTGAGAGAAGGAGGAAGAGGTTTGATTTGTGATGGGTGTTCGGGACGCTTGATAGGAGGTATATATATATGTTAGTGCTATTCATTCAATATAATTATATATAATGATCAACCGGTATCTGAATCCTTTCATGACTCTATTATCAATGTACAGATACATATATCAATCTATGCCATTTACAAAAAAGCAGGAAAATGGCTATGTGCAAGCTCCAGCTACTAAAATTCTTAGTTTAGCGTAAATTAATCATCTATAAAATAAAATCATAGATATACAGTAAATACGGCATGTAGTTGTATCTCAGCAAGTAAGACAGAAGCGTCGCCCTAGATACCAGAGGACTTAGTCTACTTAGCTAACTAACTATACGCCAGCAGCAATAATAGTGGCGCTCATAGCCTGTGCAACTGCCAACCACAGCCACATCTATCCCCCCATCCACTCTAAGATTGCAGTGTCAGCCCTACGGATTAAAGCGCTGGTCATGAATAGCTTCAAGTAACATAAATTTAGGTATTCTCGCGACCAGGAGAACTCTGCCAGGGACAGAGCAAGTAAAGCAGTATTAAAATAGAGTACAGGGCTTATCTCAATTTAGGCATTTGAGAATAACACTTCACTTAAGATATTAACTTGACTGCCATTGAAGACAAATGGTCTCTATACAGGGCAGAGGACGCCAGGGTCAGATAGGATGGGAATGGAGTCATGGACAGACTTGTACCTACCTAAATGCTTGTATCAAGCCTGTTAGTGGACCTGTTCCGCACACTACGTACAAGTGTACGCCCTTCCGGCTTGAAATATCTCTTTGGCAATTTAGTTAGTTGAATCGTCACAGCTCATATTGTCTTGCGTTGTTTTTCTCGTAAAGTACGAGATATCTCCATCCAGGTGCCGTTTTGAGACGACTAAGGTGAGTCCAGGAGGTGGGTTCAGCTCCGATAGTTATCTCGGTTATCTACTCTGTAGGGCTCCATGAGACTATTCACTTCAAGTGGCTGGGAATCATCTTTATAAAACATACCACTGAGTTAAGAGCATTCGAACTTCATAATAAAGTTCTGACTTCTTGTAACGTGCAGCGAGAAAGAGTTGTTCCACGCACGCTTGAAAGCATGGACGTCTGAGCTTCGGATTCCAACTTCTTCATCCCCCACCCCCCCGGAAGCTGTAGGACTCATACAGCCAGCCGTCAGAGCGTAAAATATGTATCCTATGGCACTCCTGCCGATGAGCAAGAGTCCTACCTCTTCACCAAACCCTCGGCCCAAAGTCTAGCCCCCTTTCTTTCCGACCTCCCCACAGCCCCGCCGCATCCATTATCTGCTCGAACTTATTCTCCTCGAGGAAACTCTGGCGCAACCCTAATTGGAACTCCACACGAAGCCTCTGGATTCCATCACGAGCGCCGATTGCCTCCTCGCGCCAGCATACTATTGCGAAAGGGACATAGCGTCTGATCAGATCGTTCGCATCCCAAGGGAAGGATTCCCATTCGCCCGCCTTTATGGCCAGTTGCATGAACCGGGATTGTGAGACTTCGGCTGATGCTTCCTTGCCATGGCGATTCTTCTCTGCTGCTATGTATTGGAATGCGTTTTCGGTCATGGATTCAGTGACCAATGGTACATCTTTCATATAGATTGGTGGCTGCTCAACCGATGGCGAGTTTAGCTCGAGGTATTTGAGCCGTTGGAAGGATGCTAGAGCACTTAGATGCGTGTATGGCTAGACATATTAGTTATATCGTATTTTTATCACGACCACAAACAGAATGGGCTAGGAAGGGGGATATAATGGATAGAGTCAGGCAGCCGTACCAAGTCTGTGTTCCGCCTGAAACACAAATCAACACCCAATTGTTCGATACGTGGAAGTTTCTTGGCCAAATCTCGTAGCTCCCCGGGGGTAAAAATACATGCGACACTCCGGTCTTCCCCTGACCGCCGCACCCCAATGTGGTTCAGTTCGCGCCAGCCAACAAAGAAAACATCCAGGAGCGGGAACCAGGTATGTCGCCAGCGAAGCTGGCGGAGGGTGCTGCGGTGGTGCTCGTCGACCTTGTGCAGAACTTCTTTCGGGAGGTCTTTCGCGGGAAATACAGATAGATGCGTGATTTGACAGAGCAATTTATCAAGTGACGACGTCACACGTGAGATGTTTTCTGCTCGCGTTGCGTCGTGAATTCGAAATGATACTGAGCGCAGGTTGGATACAGCTCCGGGACAATCGGAAAGGTGGTTGATTAGCATGGTCATATCAGTGGCGCCGTCCAAGTCAAGATGTAAAGAGTCTGCCGCTGGGCAAGAAGTCTCGCCCATGTAGCCGCCTGCTCAGGTGAGAAAGCTAAGTTCGCAAAACAGAGTATTCGTAGAGGTGGTAGTATGGAAGCCGGCGGCAATTCAAAAATCGACCTGATAGGACGTTCGACGCCCCTAAAAATCTGTGGTCCAGGGTTATATTTTAGGACTAGGCGGTTAAGCTTTGGAAGTGAAAGGATAACAGCGCCGAGGGCGTTGATTTCAATGTTGTAAGGACTTTTGAGGTGCGAACTGTATGTGACGTTCAGAGACTTGATAAAGGGTGCGCCTAAGAGGAGGTCATCTTGGGCGAGTGGTTGGGAAACACCGTAGTAGAGGAGAGGTGGCTGTTGCCTTGCATTGAGGGTGCGAACTAATTGCGGCGGGAACAGCATGCTGCGCCATCTGGATCTGGTCAGTGTGTCCGATAGTGACTGCTGTTACTTCGCACCTGATACTTTCTAGATTCGGCAGACTCTCAACAAGCTTCGAGAGCAAGGCGCCATAGCTATCGGCTGTTGAGTCTCTGGGTCCACATAGAGTAAGGAAACGGACGTATTGGTGTATGTTCACAAGATTGTCTGGCCCCAGAAGTTCATGCAGTCGCGTGTGCTTGTTGTCCCGCAAATCGCGCCTTCCTCTTGGAAAGCGAATGCGAAGAGTCTTGAATAGGACAGGTGACACGATCTCATGGAAACCGCGACATGAGAGGTTCAGCGAGTGCAGTGCTGTCCATGACTCCCATCGAAGCTTATTGCCCGCGATCGGTTAGTTGAACAACACCACTCTGAAGGAGGCGGAGTAAGCATACAAAGTCAATGACCAACGCCCAGATCTCTACCGGGACAAGTGTGAGAACAATCTTGTTATTGCTCGGCGCCATGGCCCAGCAAGCGTAGCGTGATAGAGGCAGGATCTAGCCTGTGTTGTTGCTTTATGCTGGGAGTCTTCTGGTTGTTGGGCTGGGAAGCGGAGGGCTAGAACGAGTGGGGTCGGGAGGGAGAGTACTTGACTCAGCGCAAATTGATCATATATCGATTATAGTCATATCATGCAATCATTAGATTAGGCTAGGTATATGTACGGCAAATATGGTATGTACTTCTGCAAGCAACAAGAAATGAACTTGACAATCGGGTCATCTTACCAGAGGACTTAGCCTAAATATACTCCAACAACAATAACGGGTTGGGTAAAACTCCCATCAAGCAGGTTTCGGCCGACCGGGCGGCCAAAAGTCAAACAAGTCTAGCGCTTCAGAAGTCCACGGTCCCTGCTCGTCGTTTCCATTTCCAGTCCCGATTCCTTCTGGGATGGGATTGAGTAGACTTGGGGCGGTTATACCCCGTGGATGCAGACTTGTGATGGTTGTGGGGTCTGAAAGGGATTTGCGGAGGCCTGTTGTGCGCGCTCTTGTGATGTTTTCTGGTGGTTTTGGGGTAGGCTCTGGTGGCGGAGGCGGTGGTGTTGGTTGGTGAGCGGGAATTGCGTAGAGGGTCGAGACTGGTGTGCTGGAGGATTTTGGGAATAGTTGCGCGTGTCTTCGGGGGTTGGTTACTGTGGCTTCGCTGCTTGAGGTTGTTTTGAATTGGAGAGGTTGGGAATCTGGTATTGGCAGGGAGGATGGGATAGGGATAGGTCTTAGTATAGGTTGCGGTTGTGGTTGGTTTGGAGGCCCAGGCTCATCATCGTCGTCGATGATGATCACTGGGCTGGACGATGGGTCATTGCTTGGTGGCGGTTGGCAGCTATACAGTCAGCGATTGAAGTGAGCTTTGAGGTAGTACATACTGACTGGGTTCGTGACAGCTGACTCTTCGGCTGTGAGGTTCTGAGAGATGATTGTGACTGTAGGTACATCAACTTCCTGCGCGGCTTGTCATTGGATAGTCGTAATGTATTCGAGAGCTCGGCGCCCGAGGAGGGTCTCGTTTGTGGAGCCGGCTGGGCGCTCGGAGGTACTTCAGGTTGTTCGGCGACGGTATCTCGAGGCGATGCTCGAGCTTGGGGTATGGTCGCGTTGGGCTGAGGTTGAGGCCTGGGTGCCGGACGTTGTTCGGTTCGAGCCTGCTGTGCACGGGGAGGTGAATCGGATAGATCGACAACGTGCTGCTGTCTTTGCTCCGGAGAAGCTGCCCGTTGACGTTTCGCTGGTCGCTCTTGTAGCTGCTGTATGGGGGCTTGTCTCTGTGTCTGTGTCTGCGTCTGCATTTGCCTCTGCCGTTGCTCAAATGGGGAGAGTGGCTGTGGCCTTGGGGTCTTGTTCACCCCGCTATTCACCCCCAGCAAGTCCTTTAATGAACGAGAATTCTGAGAGAGCGATGGCCGGGCAACCGAGCGAACGGAAGACGGAGGCGTTTCGTTACGCGCCGGCGACTGGCTTTTGTTCTTGTATAGGGAAGAGATATCCGTCTCCGTCTGCCCCAGCGGTTCGCAGATCTGGATCAACACACCCTTATCGAGCTCCAACTCATCGCCTTCTTGTATGCCCTCCGGTGCGCGCCAATGAAGATCTCCAATGAAGTATCCGGTGTTGTCGTAGACCATCACTCGCTTGTTGAATGTGTGGTATCGTAAGAACCCATCCTGCCATCGTTTCGCCTTGCGTCGCATGTCGTGAGTGAAGAGGCAGCGGTACTTGATAACGGGGGCGGTGTTCTGGGTTGCGGGGACGGTTAGGCCGGATCGCGGCGTTGCTGATGGGAGCGGGGTGGACATGGTGGGGGACACGATGGCCAAAGGCTGATCCTCCGGCGTGAGACGAGCATCTGGTCGAGAAGGAATTAGTGTTGCCGAGGTGGTGCTGGAGATGAAAGAGTTCATTCGAAGAGACGCGAGTTCCAGAAAAAAGATGCGGAGAAGGTTGGGTCCTCAGGCACCCAGGCACAGAACTGAGCTCACTGGGCTGAGGCTGAAATAAACATCCAAGCTATTCCTGTGTCTACCAAGCTTATTGACGGATTATTGCAAAATGAAGTTGGAATAAGCAAGCGCTAGCTCGCTCTGACCATCACTCGTACGTATCATTGCTTACAGGAGATCGGCCGACCTTCAAGGAGGCTGGAGCTGTCAAGATTTGGATCTACGCCGGTCAAAAATAGATTGTGGCGGTCCAGACAAACACACTATTTATCTGGATACAGTAGCTTAGCAGGAGCTAAACAGGCACGCGCATTTTAATCTTCCCATCGCTGTGTCATCATCAAATGAGCGTGCTACTTCTCGCCATGAGGCTGTTCTTTCCCTCCCTTATGGATTTCTTCTTCCACTCACTCTCCCCTCACTCTCCCTGAGTCCCTGCATCCCCTCCCTCCCTCTCTGGTGACTCAATTAATTGTTCCCTTCTTTTGTTGATTCTGCTCTGCAGCTCCCCGCATTTTTTTTTCTCTCGCATCTCACAAACGGCACCATGCAGTCTGTGCAAAGGCAATTTGGCCGCTTTATGAAGCGCTCTGCCGATGATGGCCAGGTTGCTATTCTCTTGAAGGATTTCGATCAGATCGATAAATTGCTGGATAAGGTTGGCTGCGAACCCTGGGATTGTCAATCACCTGCTAATTGTTATTTTCCGCTTCAGATCGTTGACAACACCAAAGCCTGGCGCGATGCGTGGTCCTCGCTCATGACCCATCAAGACCGAATGCTTTCCGAGTTCGAGACCCTCTACGCTCCTATTATCGGAGCTGCTGAACCCACTTCCCATACACCCGTCCTGGCCCCGAAGGGTACCTTGGCACGGACGACAAAGCTGAAGGAGGAATACGGCGATTTGATAAAGGAGTTCCTTGAGGAGTTGACGGCAATCGAGGACCGCATGATTAGTCCTGCATCGCAGGCGAAAGAATGTTTGGGCCCGTTCAAGAAAACTATAAAGAAGAGGGAGGACCGGAAGGTGGGCTATCCGCAGTCATTGGTCGAACTGCTCTAACCATCAACAGCTGGACTATGAGCGCCACCATGGCCGCGTCGATAATTACTCAAAAAGAGGAAACCGATCGGAGCGCGAAAATGCTGCATATGCGAAAGCGCAGGAGGAGCTAGCAAGAGCAACAGATGTAGGTTTTTTTTTTGAGATTGCTCTCGCGATTCCACTGACGGACCCAGGATTACCACGCTGCGGACGAGAACTTGCGACAACATCTGCCTCCACTGATCAATGCTGTGTTCTCCTTGTTACCGCGCTTGTTATCTGCCCAGATCGAGATCCAGAACAAACTACTCGCACACTACTATACCGTGATATACAACTACTGCGAACAGGAACAGTTCCCCTCAGACCCCCCGCAACCGCTAGATCAAACTGTCAAGGAATGGGAGCAAGCGTGTCAGCCCATACAGCAGCAAATTGAAGAGTTCGCAACTATCGCCAACGGAAAGGCCGTACGAAATGCTCGAAGCCCAAATGACCGCCGACCAAGCAACACCCTCGGCGGGCTCAACAAATTCCGCAGCAACCACAGCCTTCCTCCAGCCCCAGAACCAAAGCCAGCAGCATACGACAGCAAACCTGCGCTCGGCGCTCGCTCCAAATCCACACCCTCCGCCATCCCCACACCAAGCACCCACCCCCTGCCCAAATATACACCCCCAGCATCATCGTCCTCCTCCCTCCTCGACCCGCATTCCTATTCCCATTCCCAACCCCAAACCCCAAACATTTCTCAATCAGACACCCCGCCCCCGATCAAACTCAGCACAAAACCTTCCTACACAGCCCTCGCCACAAAAAAGAAACCACCCCCACCACCACCCAAACCCCGCAGCGCCTCCTCAAACAGATCCTTCGTCACAGCCCTTTACGACTTCGCGGGCCAGGGCACGGGCGATCTCGTCTTCCATCAGGGTGACCGCATTCGCGTGCTTAAGAAAACAGATAGCACGGATGATTGGTGGGAGGGGGAATTGCATGGTGTCAAGGGGAGCTTTCCGGCAAATTATGTGGAGTAGCTGGACTATCTTTCGACTGGGATACGATGATGGGATGGTATGGTATGGACGGTATGGACGGGGTGGGTCGTGTGGTGTGGTGTTTCTGCGACACTCAATAACTAACTAGGTAACTGCATTAGCCAGGAAGTAAATAGGTCCTTGTTTGGGTATTTGGGCGACTAGCATGTGTCTCTTATGGGCACTACGAACTACACAGCGAAAGACATTATATCATTATTAGTATTATACAGTAACGTGCTTGGTAAAATGTGCCTTTTACTGGAAGCAGTGATATAACGTAACTGCTCAATGCAGAGCTAACCGTAGTGAAGGTGGCTATACAAGTATACAAGGGTTAAGCCCAAAGAGTGACGCCTGGGAAACAGATAGAGATGCATTCCAATAGATCGAACCAACCAATGATGACTTCCAGACAAGTCAAGGGAAAGCAGTCTCCGAAGCTCCATCATCAGGTACATCAGCCCCCATCTGTCGACGCCGACTATTCAGGAAGATCTCCACCATGCGTTTACTCGACATTGGTGACTGAAGGCCATAGGCCTGATCGTAGAAGCCTTGCTCTAACTTTGCATTCTCATTGGTGGCCCTCCGGCTTTCACGGAGCACGCGAGCCGACCGTCTATGGAGGGTCCTCGCATCGGTTCCAGGGGACCACCTGGCGGAGTATTGTCCGCACTGGTTTGTGAGCATCTTCGGTGACACATCGGCGGAAGGTCTCTTCGGGGTCCGTGAGTCGGCCATTCGGGGCTGATTGCTCGACCTTGGGAGCATGGGCGACACTCCGGTACTTTGACCTGCATGGCTGGATTTGAGGAAATGGTCTTGTATGGTGGAATCCCCAAAAACATCATCGGCCGCCAAAGTTGGTATAGAAATTGTGGGGACATTTGGGGAAGGATTCCCTATCCTCACTACTGTCCGCAAGCTTGATGACCTGCTGAAAGGTCGCGAGAAGTTACTGTTGGTCGACACCTTTCGACCGGACTCGTCACGGTCTTCCTCGAGTTGACGGATGCCTCTGCTTTCGACTCGGATCCTCCGGGTTGGAACGGAGGAGGTGAAGCTGATATCATAATCATCCTGTATCTGTGCGTCTTCTCTGTAATGATGACCCGAGGGTACGTTCTCAATCCTGGCCATCTGCGAGTCCATCCAATTGTGCCAATCGGTGCCAGTCTGTGTCGAAGTATCAATGTCCGACATTGCAGCGAGCTTGCTGGGAGAGTTATATGCTGTCCTTTCTGATGAGTATATGGTAACTAGCCCTGGCTCCGATGCCGAATCAGGGGAGTCGGCGTTAGGCTTCGGCCTGGGAGAGTGACCATTAGTCGATCTAGAATAGACACTTGGGGAGTCGGGTTCGGGGCGCAGATTTTCTTTTCGCACAATGTTGTCAATCGCGTAGTCTCCTGCAGGGTGTATTACGCTCCGAACATTACTAGCACGGGTCTGTGGCTGCTCGTGAGGCGTTGCTGGGCCGGGGTTTGCAGTTGCGAACGATTTTGGAGAACTAACAGAAGTGTCGCTGGGAATCTGGCGAATTGTTTGTCGACTACGTTGATACCGCAGCGAACTCTGGGTGGGAACTGCGCGATGCTCCTTGACTTGACCAACAACGATATCTTCCTCTGTTGGCTGCATGTTCGCTCCACCGATACGTTTCATCAAGGCTGAGAATAGACGGTGACTGTCAATTGCGTTGCTTGGAGCTTGCTGCGTAGAGACCGATGGTATTGGATATAGATCTGAAGGCCCTAGAATCCCCTGTTCGGAGATGATAGACAAGCGTTGTCCGCTCGCATTAGGCGTTGCGATAGTGTTGGCTGCCGTTGAATCCGCCCAACTGGTCACTCGAGAGCGGCTTGTGGCCAGACTTCCGGAGCTCTGCATGCGGCGCACCGTTGGTGGTCTACTACTCGATTGCTGGTGCGAGTTGTCGACTTCAGAACTCCCGCATCCGCCAGAGTACTCGATATCATTGCTAATTTCAGTTGAAGGTGATTGGCCCCATTGAGATGATGAAGGGGATGCTTGTGCGACGCCTTGTTCAGTCACATTCCTGGATAGTCCTAGAACGCGCTTGATGCCTTTCTTGATGGTGGAGGAGAATGCCCTGGCTTTCCCATGAGACTGGGAAGTCCGAACGGGCTCTATTGATGCGTCTGTAGCGGTTGTATCCTGAGACGTGCTTATGCCGCGGAACGTTTTCCTAAACGGTTTATGTTCTCGTCTGACCTTTGATATAGGTAATGGTGCCCAAGTTGAGGAGTCTGGGCTGTTCAGATGGTCTTGCTCATACTGAGAGCGTGCTAACTGAATGGCCACATCGTGGCTCTTTGCGTGTCGTAATGTGTTCCGAGGGCGATCGTCGCTTCGCAAGAAAGACATCGAACGTCTCAGCGTACGATACAGTCTCGGCTGGTCGGAGGGTGGTCCTCGCTTACCGAGGTTAGGGGAATATGACTCGCGGGATGTGTTAGGTATGTGGGAGGAACGCTGTCTGGTTGAAAACATCGACCGGGACCTTCGTAGCCGGCGATAGGAAGATGGGAGCGACGCAATTCTGTCTTCGAGACCGCCGAATTCGCTGATAGAAGGTAGAGCCGCAGATGAACGCTGGTCATGACCAGAGCTGTCGACTGATGAAGGCACCGAGTGACGGATGGGTCGGTCATCCGAGTATCCTGACGATTTAGTAGACCGATTGTACCGTCGCGGAGGAACAGCCATGCATTGAGGACCACCGAGATGACTATATGAGCCATCATAGGGCTCGGAAGGCCGGTACAGAGAACGTGACATGGCCCTAGAAGCTGCTGCAGTCGCAAACAACCGAGCAAGCTCCGGATCGAAGGGTTCTGCTTTTGGGGAACTAGAGTGGCTGGACCGGGCGAATCGAGTAGATATGGACTTTCGCAGACGGGTTTGTGCGCTCATGCTGCGAGCGACGAGTCGTATTATATTGGATTATATCTATTTCGGAAAATAGATGCGCGATAGAGAAATGTTGTGACGCGAGAGATGAGCTGCGACAGTGAAGCTGAACAAATGGCAGCTACCATTCGTCCTTTGAGGAAGGCGCCCATATACGCACCTTCCTGTCGCTCGAAGATAACATTTTCGAGCAGCGATTTCGATATCCCCAAGCTCCCTGCTGTAGATACCTGTTTCCTTGGAGGTGTGAATACTAGCGTCGTTGCCAGCAACAGGTCCGTGGAGTAGACTAGACCCGTGTCTAACCATAACCACAAAACAAAGTGACCTTAAGATTTGGACCACCACTAGACTGATACATCATTGGCCGGATGTGTTTTACCTTGGTCGTTGACTCAGAAGGCTGTGCTTGCTGCTTCTTACGTGAGTCATCCGCCGAACAACACAGTCATGCTGGCAAACACAAGCCATAATGGAGGATAAGTACCTTTGACATGTAGAGACGAGATTCAACCCCCATCAATACAATCAGCAAAAGAATAGATTGTGAAATTATGGCTCGCCCAAGACCATCTGTATTGCCCGAAGCAATTCGACTCGACGGGCGAAAGCTCGAAGGAGGAGGTCAATTAGTCCGCATCGCAGTCGCATTATCTGCCCTAACAGGACAAGCCATCACAATCGACCACATCAGAGGAAACCGATCAGGAAAGCAAGGCCTTAAAGCATCGCATCTGGCCGCAATTCAAACCTTGGGAGAATTGAGCGGTAGCAGCCTCGTCAAGGCCCAAGTGGGCTCCTGTTCGCTAGGCTTCCACCCGCCCCGCGAACAAGAACACCCCCGTCAAACCGATTCAGACATCAACATCCGCCTCCCAACACCAGGATCCGTCTTTCTCGTGTTTCAGGCTCTCTATCCATATCTCCTGCACTCCGCTTCCGCGGAGCGTATCTTTCTCAGTATCGTCGGCGGCACCAACGTGTCGTCCTCGCCGTCATACGATTATGTCGCCCAAGTGCTGATCCCTAATTTCGCACGTGTCGGTCTACCTCCGATCGACGTGCGGTTGGAGAAGCGTGGCTGGTCGTCGGGCCCCGCGAACTTGGGATTGGGCAAGGTGGTTTTTGCGATCGATACATTGCGGAGAGGGAGCGGCGGAGCTCCGAGCCACGAGGTGCCGTCAATTGATCTGCGCAAATACCGACGGGGCACAATTTCCCAGATCGACATCACGATCCTCGCCCCTGATGATCGGCTTGAAGGCGCTGAAGAACCCCAGCGCGCGAGGCAGTCGAAGCATAATGAGATAGATGGTGATGAACTCGATAAACCAGAAACTGTTCGCGAGTATATGGAGCGTCAGGTCCATAGGAAGCTCCGAAAACGATTGAAAGAGCTGCCCCGATCCATCTTCTCCGACAGCTCATCTGCCGACCCAGACGATGCGAAATCCCATGTGGTCTCCATTAAGACCCATACGACCGAGTCCACGCACCGCCGATCATGCATGTACTTGCTGATCGTAGGGCACACCTCAACGGGTTTCAAAATCGGACGCGATGCATTGTACGGTTCGTTAGGGGACGGACCAAAGCCTAAAAAGCCTAAGAAAGGTCAGAACAGGCCAAATGAAGACACGGCGGCTAGGGTGAACAAACTGGTTGACCAATGTGTGGAGAACTTTGCTCAGGAGCTCTATGACCCGGAACTGCAGGTGGAGCAACATGAGAAAGCTCAGCACCAGCCATGTGTTGATGAGTACATGCGAGATCAGCTTGTTGTGTTTGAGGCGCTGGGTAAGGTAGCTAGAAGTGAAGGTGAGCAAGAGCGTGCGAGTCGAGAAGACGAGAGGTACTGGTCACTTCACACGAAGACAGCGCAGTGGGTGTGTCAACAGATGCTGGGAGAGGACTGCATCACATGACAGAGTGTAAGATACAAAAGTTACGAGAAACGGGACCATGGGTTTAATGTCATCGTAAACTACCGCATTGCAGCAGCATCCATCAGTTGCATTCTATTTCCACCATTGCGACAAAAGTGAGGGGAGGACGGCAAAACAAACGTTCCGCCTCAATCAAGATGTACAGGAAGGATATCAGAAAAGTAAAGAAAAAAGGAAAAGGAAAGAAATCAGTGCTAGCCACCTGGACCTAGGTATGAACGGAATGGAAATCGAGATAGCCTCCCCCAATGTGGTATATGTGAACTCCCAGCAATGCATCAAGTCAGAGCATCAATTTAGACAGTGTAGAAAGGGCGAAAGGAGAGACGTGAAGTGAAGTGAAGCGGGAAGGACAACGGCGATAGAGCACAGCGAAGAATCCTAATACTGGTCCCGGCCTGCGAGACCCTTTGCAATCCGGTTGAAATTCTAGGGTCCCTGTCTGTGTCTAACGCATGGTTGTCTCTTGGCAGTCGCTGTGCGACAACGACTTAGGGCATCTCTCGATTCAGCGCTTTGTAGGGCGAGTCCCGGAGAATCTCGGATGGTAGTGCTCGACGGTAGTCTCGTGGTTGTGCGAATGGTGAGGTTGATCTGGCTGGCCGGTTCAAGTTGAGTTGCTGTGTTGCTTGTTAGCTGCTGCGCCAAGCAAAAATGACATAGGTGAGGGGAGCAAGCATACCACGCAGTCAGTGCATTTCCCGCCAGAAATGTTGGCACGTCCGCGACAGCCGCGAGGGTAGTTGGCGCAAGAGAACATAGTGATTGTAGAAGCGCGTTTTACTTTTGGTGCTGATATCGAGGATGAGCAGAAGCACCGATAGGTTGAGAAAGTGACGATCGCGAGGATAGCCGAGGTGAGCACTTGAAGAGCACTAGTAGGTAGGTAGGTTGAGTGTTGCTTGATGGTGGTCCCGTCAAGGGATGGTGTAGGAGACAAGTTGAGGTTGGTTGGATGTAGGTAAGGAACGTCAGGAAAGGAAGGAGAAGAAGACGGAGAGGCGGAGGAGGGATATAATGAATGAACGACGATACAACCTTAGCAGTAAAGTCCAGACGAAATGGGGAAAAAGCAAAGCGAGGAGGAAAAAATATAGAAAAGGGAAAAAGAAAGGAAGAATGGAAGAAGGGTCGAAAAGGCGTCAGACCAATCCCACGGCAAGCCACACGACAATTACGTCAAGATCGGAGCGCCGTTCTGTTCAAGGGAGCAGAGTGCAAAAAAGGATCGCAGCCTAATGCTTTTAGTGTGCACGGTTGGGCTGCGCCACTGGGCCTGCCGAAAAATAGGGGCGGTGCTTAAGAGAAGAAGAAGAAGACAACAATAATAATCTGTACAGAAGGATATGTAGATAGAGCAAGGTAATGACCAGCAATCACCTGAAATAATGATAAATAATGTTAGATCCTCAACCACGACACAATCAGAGTTTCTTGCAGACTTTAAGTATCTGATCTCGCTTCGCAGGAGAGAGCAATTTCCAGAGGAAGCGACCTTGTCGAGTGTTTCAGTTGACACGAAGAAACAGGAGTGGAATCGTATAGCAGAGCGAATAGAGTCGCCCGCGGCCACCGACGGGGCCATGCTAGGAGGTCTAGCTAGGAATTAAACTATTCTGTGGCAAAAAAATAAAATAAAAAAAAATTAATGCTCTTATTATTACTCCTTTATGCATAATATAGGAGCTTTCTGATGAAATTTTATTCGGGAATATTAAATTGATCAGTATAAAATTAAAAATGCAAGGCCGCCGTCATCCGGGCAGAAAGACTGATGGGGTCAACTGTCAGGCCAGTCTCTGTGCTCCCAATGCCAACAGACTCTGGTTCTGGCGCTGCTTATAGCCATATTGGTACTCCGTAATCGTATTACTAGACTATTATTTACCAACAGAGTTTATTCCTGAGATTCAAAACATTCATCGAGCCAGCCCACTCTTCCAAGACGCGGGTTTGTGCCCTGGTCCAGATTTTCGGGACCCCCCGGACCATCAGCTCTATCCGTTTCTTACTTAAAGCCAGGAGGGCTCAACGATAAAGAATGGCGATCGGCTCCCGAGATTGATCGGAGACAACGGCGTGATCGTCTGAAAGATGACTCGCAGCCATGGGTGGGCACTTCAGGCTTGATTGCAGGGAGCTTGAGCCGTGTCGGAGAATCAGAGAGTATCATCCCATCGCTTGAAGTCTGGACAGCATTGGACGGCCATTGCGATGTTGGTCATCTTGGGAGATGGGAGTCCTGACGGCTCCAGAGTCCATAGCCACCGAAGTTTCGGATTGATGGGCCACCGTGCCGTTGGCGTCTGGATCTTGGGTTCCAGTGTTCCTTGACGGTCACACCAGGGCTCCATCCGAGGTTTCTGGAACGTTGCCTAGGCGAGACAGCCCAGCCCCATTATTGCTCCAGGGCTGGTTCTCTGGTCAGACCGATTGAACAACTCTCACCTCAGGGGCCCAGAAAATTTCGGTTGCCGGCAGACGCGGAAGACGCGACCAGTGGAATTCAAAGATTGCGTTCGCTTTGTGATGGATAGGTTGCCTTTTGTCTTGTGACATGCAAACAGCCGTCGATGTGATGTGGCCTGCATGGGCATGCTTCTTTCATCCCCTGAGTGCTGACAGCTGCCGATCATCTCACATCGATTGAGTCAGGTGATTTGATTTGTGGACGTGGTGGTTCATGTCTCGCACGCAGCGCGCTTCTCAGTCTCTCCATTTTCCTTTTCGAGTTGTTTCCATGATGAAACCATCCCTGCTCAGTGCTAGCTGGCAGCTAAAGTGGTTCCGCAGCCCGCTATCTGAATAGCGAATTTTAGAGGGCCTTCAGGAGGTAGACCGTCAAAACAGCCGCGTCGGCCGCCCGAGCAGCCTGAGATGGCCCCCCTTTACACCAGCACAAGGAGTCAAGAACAACGAAGTTGTCTCTCAGAACCAATAATCAACTGGAGGCTGTGTAATCGTAATACGGAGCGGAAGGTAGTCCGACTGTAGGTGTCGGAGAAGAGGACACGATGGACGAGTGGTGAGGAGTTTACAGAGTACAAGCCATGCTGATCGCGATCGTCCAAGCTTCAAGCGCCGGGACGCCCGTCAATGTGCATGGCAATCCCTGCTGACTGGATGTGATCCTTCCAATCACTCCAGTGACAGCAGTTGACGTTGATGTTGCGAGAGGGGCTTTGGGGCTTGCAAATGACAGAAGAGGGGAAGGGAAAATCCGGAATTCTGTTGCGGTCACTTGATGAGATCATGTGCTGGACACACCATCACACACCCACCTAGGTGCCCATGTCCATTTCCTCCCTCATCGCTACTCTGCATTGTTACTGGATTTCTTGTTTTCTCCCACCGCAGCCCAATCGTCGGCATTTCCATCAGATAACGCTGCCTGTATGGCCGTTGCGCTTCCGAGTTTCCCGATGACAAGACCGGAATAATGGATATACGTGGCTAGACCATGGCCTAGACGAGGTCGAACTAAGGTTGGTGGCCTGTCCTGGTAAGCAGCCCATCACCAGCAGTGCCTCCTCCGTCATCTTACATCCCGTTTCTCTCTGGCAGCCGGGGTGCTTCTGAGAAGAGCAGGTTTTCGCTAAACAATCGCCTAGAACCGCCATACGACCATACGTCGCTGACGTTCCAGCCGTCGACTTGTCAGAGTCCAGACTCTGTGATGTATACTGTCTGAAAACTCTCCGTCGATGACATAGAGTTTTACGCAAACCTAGCCCTTCTCCCTCGTTTCGGGATGCAGCGCGGTGCCGTCAGTGGAGACGTTGGCTGCCCTGTTAGGATCTCCTCCCCGGGGCTCAAGGCTCACGGCCACCCTGGCGCCTTGTCCCGTTCTGCAAGTAATACGAGAGCACAGCCTGTTTAATGCATCAGACAACCTAGCCGCTATGCAAAAATAGCCCTTCATGGCCCGATGGATCACTGTTTCCGATCGACCAGCAACTTTATGTCGCGCATCGAGAAGGTCACCGTTTGAGATGTGACCTGGACCTATAAGGAAGCAAATCGCGACGAGTTATGTTATTGCAGGAGGCAAGTACAGCCCTAACCAACCCACCGCTCCACTGAATCGCGATTCAAAGGTGGATATAGAACGCATATCAGATTTTGCCCTCAAACTGCTTCGGTTTGACACTTCGGGCTGCGACCCCGACCTCGCCTCATCGTGCACGATCTGGGCCTGGAACAGTCTAGAGTCGGTGATCGGCCGTGGCGGCTGGAGACCGTTTCGATAGTTGAGTCTTCTTAAGATCTGACTGAGTCACCAGTATCCGAGGAATTTCCGACACATTGATCTCGTGCGCCGATTGCTTGGCTCCCCACGGGGTGAGCAAGCACCAAGACATGTCAATGGCTGCTATTCATCTTGTCATAAACAAGAGATGTTATAGCCTGCGTGGCACGCTCCTGAAATCTCCGTCCCGCCCCTAGATTTTTAGCAGCTGGAGTCCAAAATCAACATGATGCGCGTGCCCAACATTTACCCAGGCTTACGTGCATTCCATTGCCGATCTTACCATAGCATTGTGCTTTCAAAGGATCCGTTCATTGCAGCCACGTAGGCGTCCGCAGCGGCAATGCCACAGGTGACTGGGGGCCAGAAAACATCTCGTCTGTATGAGCCCACGCCAAGGAAGGAGAGCAGTTCCTGCCAACTGCCAACTGCTCACAAGAATCCATACGTCTTGGGGAGGATGCCAGGTTACCCCTCTCGCGAAAGCAATCAGTCGCATCCGCTGAGGCATACAACCCGCCTGCATCCGATTGCCGGAATTTCCTAAACGATCTTGGAAGGCAACAGTATTTGGAAGAGAGTATCCAACCCCTAAGGCCGAGAAGTCCCCGATTCGACCAAAGTCGTGATGCCCACAAGACTCTTCCTTGTTCCTTCCGCAACGTCTCCAAATTCCTCCATAGATCCCACGATGCGACCAATCCGAATTTCAAGATAGCAAACAAAGAACCAACACCCCTCATCCGTCTTTCAGTCGAGCCGAACTTCAACCTCGCCACTCGATGAGCGGTAGAGAACAACTTTGCTACCCGGCAGATTTTCAGACTATACCCTCGGCTCAAATTCTCCGAGTTTGTTTCTTTGTTACCCCTCTACTAGCATTGCCTGTCCGCGGTTCGCTTTAGGTGCGGCTGAAGTCGCTTTATGCCGGCAGCTGTGGTCGCAAAAACGAGTGCACTAACCAATTAACATTTACTGGCTCCTTTCAACCTCTGTCCTTTTGTCTGTTCCTCTGCCCGACGTTCGGGCATGGGTGAAAAGAAGTACCCCGCAGGGCTGTTCTTTATCTCTCAGAAGTCCGATTTTTGTCCACTGCGAGTCGGTCGAGGTAGGTCAGGTCAGCTGTCCAGTATATACGGGATACTCTATTCGGTAAACGCGACATGTTTCTCGTGATTTCTTTGTTCTCCGTCCGGTTTCATGGGACTCTCCAATGGATTGGAGGCAAGCCCGAGCCCAATGCTCTGAGTGAGCTCATATCCAATCATATCATAGTTATCATCCACCCGACCCGATAACCTTACCAGGCCTCACCTATCAATTCACCGTCCAAGCAGGCTGTAGGACCAAACTGCCAGACAACTCTCCCTCGCTGCCCGGAGAGAAATGATAAATCAAACCAATCCAGCCGAAATGAGTACCAGGCATTGCGCCTCCTTGTAGCTAAGTTATATGGCTGTGACTTAGGTTCGTACCTCCACAGGCGCTGGCCGACTTACTTCGCCCATTGACCCCTTGACCCGTCACCCAGGCTACTGTGCTACAGAGCGAGTAGCGGCGCGTTGCTTATCGTACCTACTTTCCCCGTTCAGCTCCTCTCATCTATCGTTCGACTACCATACTCTTTACTTCTCCACGAACCAAGGCAGTCTATCTACTGCGTGGTAAAAATATACGAAGCCGCGGCCCTACTACGTAAATCAAGTGGGTAGGGCAGGGTGCGTACGTGGGTCGTGGGGGCTAGAACCATGTCTAAATGGCTTGCATGCGGCTCGAATCAAGTCGATCTCAACAGGTCTGGGCTCGCGCTTACGGGCGAAGAAGTGGATAGAGATCTGGTGTTTTGGCCCTTTAATTTGCTGCGGCGGGGCTACGCTTGGGGTTGCTTTTTGTGGTTAGAGAGGTCGTTAGGGACATGTAACTTTTGAGGCAAGGCTTGCGGGCTATATTGGTATATTATATCGCGAGCAGATATGAGATAATATGAGAGGGGTGTGGTGTCCAATATCGTTGTCTTGACTCGATTTCTCGGGGACAGGGTGGTTATATGTCCATGTGTAGGGGGTAGGTATATGGCTGCGAAATACGTGGTATAGCGTGTAGAGTGTAAGCAGGGTTTCTCTCTACCTAGTAGGAAGGTTGTTGTGAATTGTCCTGCAACGTCAAGTGGGAAGGAGGTGACGTTAGGGCGAGGCCGTTGTTATGCTGCGCCCCTTCGATCTCACAATTGGGTCTGGACATGATCGACTGTCAAGGGGCCGTGGTCTAGATTGGGCGTCGGGTAGGGTTGTTGCTCTCTCGTATCTCGGGTTACTGTCAAGGCAAAACTGCACTGCCTGTCACAGAGTACGCTTCGAAACCCTGGTCGTTGTGTGACTCGACCGGTGCGAGACTGACCGGAATCAAGAACTGAACAGCGATCGTACGACAAACCAGGCACCGAGGATCGCAAAAGTCGTGCCCAACGCCAACCCGTTACCCTCCCACGTCATCCCAAGGTACGCAATGCACCCGGCGATATACTCCTTCCGACGTGCTGCGGCGCGTCGGCTTTCCCAGTTGGGATCGATTGGGAAGGGGGCTATTGTGTCGGATTCGCTTGGTATTCTGCGCTGGGTGACGGGGATGGAAACTGTGAGGGCGACGGGGCGGTGGTCGGATGTTGGGGACACGGGGAGAGCACCGTAGTGGAGTACTTTGACTTTTGCCTCATCGCCTAGTCCTGGTGGTTTGTTGAGGAAGAGGATGCGGTCGCACCAGCTCGGCCAGCGGTGCGTTGACCAGATCCATTCTGGGACTCTGTCTGGTACACCCCGGTCTTTTGCTGCGGCTTGCGCTTTGGCGTGGTATTTATATGTTGGCGGGAAGGTAATTGGTGCTTCTGTTAGACCGTGGAAGCAGTTGGATTGTTCCATTTCTCGCTTGAGCTGGTCGTGTTTGAGGAGTTCAGAAAAGTGCAGCGGGTCGCCTGGCTCTGCGTCTGCTCTAGGGTATCGCAGAAAATCGTCCTTGGTGGGAAACCTGTCGGACGTACGATAGTTGAGATCGCCTCCGAGGAAGAGGTAATTCGATGGCGCAAAGATGCCAGGATACTTGCTCTTTGCAGATACAGACCCAGGGAGCAGCGCTGCAGACTCCGACTCTTCTCCATTCTCATCCCTATCAGAGGTCGCTGATGCTGTAGACTCTCCCGTACTGAAAACCAGACCCTCCACGATGCTGCGCCAGTTCTTGTTTCTTCCTTCGACAGCATCTTCCATCGGTAGAAGGTGGGCTGCGACGAGGGTTAGGTCAACACCAGCTTGCGGCTCTTTGGGTGGGTTATAAGACAGCCGTGCTCCAACAGCGCCCTTATTGCCTATCTCCTGCGGTCCAAATCCAACAGTCGCAATATCTGGAGGAGAGAAGTGGTCGGCGACGTCTGATCGCGCAAAAACCATCATGGCGGTCATACCGCTGTGCTCTGTGACGATGTTGACATATTGCGCGTTCAAGCGCTGCGTCGTAGCGATATCGACCGCTCGGGTAAATGCGGTAAAGTACGGCGTCAGGAATGAGCCGCCGAGGAATGCGTAGGGTATCGGTGCGATCTCCTGGAGACTGAGGACGATTAGTTCAGGAGGTGAGGGGGAGACGGTGAAGGGGAGGGCGTCGCAGAAGTAGTGTGCAAAGTGCTCGACATCGATTAGAGCGAGGCCGCAATTGTAGGTGAGAAAGTATAACTGTATAGCGTCCATTACGGCAGTAGTAGTAGTTGGAAAGCTCGTGGTATCTACCCAGGTAGGTAGAATGATGTGTGAGTTGGCATCGCGAGTTGACGCTGTGGTGGTGATGACGTTGTGGTCCAGTGACTGCTCGTATCTTATCGCTTATCGATAACAGAGATCTTATCTCACATGTTTCTATCTTTCTAGCTAGGTAGGATTCGATGTTCTACAGCTTCCCTCGCAATTCCTCCTCTAGCTCAACCAGAAGGATGCCTTCAGCAACGTCTTCCTCTTCCTCCTCCATCTCGTACACCCACTGTGCCCGACCTGCCCGCGGGCTTCTAACCTCCAATTCCATCTTCATCTGCTTCACAAAAGCGACCACCTGATTTTCTTCCACTACCTCTCCTGGTGAAACCAAAATCTCGACAAGCTTGCCTGACAATGGTAGCACGATATGCCGCGGATTGCGGGGATCTCCACGGCGCTGCGAAGAAACCAATGCCGATGCAGTTGTATTCGTTGTTTCTAGCTTCAGTCGATATGCTGCGGCAGACAAAGCCGTGGTGTACTCGACTTCTGCTGAAATGGATGCCGGAAAGTCATTTTGTAGAACGCGTTTGAGTTGAAGGTGGTGCTTTTGTGGCTGCGACTGCTCGCTCAAAGTCTCGAGAGTGACGGACCACGAATCACCGGGTCGGAAGAGAATGTTAGACTGGGGCAAGACCGCGGCGTTGGATGAACGACCTAGTTGTACTGCCTGAAGTGGCTGTGACATACTGTCTCCCTGCTGGATTGCCTTGTCAAGATTCCTTTCGAGCCATTGTGTATCGATGTTTCCGTCGAGAAAGTGGTCCTGGGCGATAATTCCTCGCAGCAGATTAATATTGGTCTTGACGCCTGAGATTCGAGTGTCTGCCAACACTCTTCGAGCTTTGAGGACTGTTACCTGCCAACTTAATGAGCTGGTGACAATGATCTTGGCAAGCAGATTATCAAACTGTGCGCCCACCACGACCGGACTGGCGCCGGCCATATCGACATGGCTGTCAATTCTGACTCCGTTGCCTGTTGGCACGTTGAACTCTGTCACTTTGCCCACACTCAATGAGAAGTTGACGCGTGGATCTTCTGAGCAGAGACGAAGCTGGATGGAGTATCCGCGGGCTTCTGGGCAGGTGTCAAGACCGAGCTGGCCTAAAGACTGCCCTTGAGCTATGAGGAGCTGGGCTTGCACAAGATCAACCCCGGTGATGGCCTCCGTGATAGTATGTTCGACCTGAATTCGCGGATTAATCTCTAGAAAGTAAAATTCGCCGAGCTGTTCGTGGACCAGAAACTCCACGGTCCCAAGAGATCGATACCGAATAGCCTTCATCATGCGCACCGCTGCATCGGCTACTCTGGCTATCAGCTTTTGATTCTGGGATCGAATGATCGATGGCGCAATTTCGACAACCTTCTGGAAGCGTCTCTGAACGCTGCAGTCGCGCTCCCACAGATGTTGAACCTCGTTGCCGTCACCTATGATCTGGATCTCGATGTGGTGAAATCCCTCTACTGCCGCTTTCTCGACGAATATTGTCTGTGATGGCGATTCAGCTGTAGATGCTCGGACCGCACCATCTAATTCATCGTCGCAGCGAACAAGCCGAATGCCGCGTCCACCACCGCCATCAACGGCCTTGATCATGACTGGATACCCGACTTTCTGTGCGAATGCTTTGATCCGACCTAGATCTGCTGCAGAACGTGGAGCGCCTAGTACTCCCAGGTTGAACTCCAGGGTCGGTAGCACTGGGACATCGTTCTCTATCGCCAGCTGCTTTGCTTTGAGTTTGTCCCCAGTGCGCTCTAAAATTTCCCAGCCAGGCCCTATAACCATGACTCCAACATCTTGCATCTGCCTAGAGAAATCGGCACTTTCACTGAGGAAGCCATAACCGGGATGGATGGCGTCAATGCCATGCTGCTTGACTAAGCTAATGAGAAGATCGATGTCCAGGTAACCATCCGGGCTTATTTGCAGAGCGTGGTCTGGTCGCCCAATGTCACAATGCGAACGGTCGTCATCCGTATATAGCGCGAATGTTTCGATTGATGGACAGGACTCTCTTGTAGCTTGGAGAATCCGAACGGCAATTTCACCTCTACCTTGTTAGTGACGCAACCAATGATGGGTTTAGATCATACCTATTCGCAATCAGAAGTCGCTGGATTTGACGCGCAGACATGTTTGCGGTTGGTATGCGGTCGATGTTCAGTATGGCTGTCGAGTTCTTGAAGTTCGTGTCCATCTTCACCTCGGTCCTCGGCCGGTTTCTACCCCTCATGAGGGGAGCTGCACGACTACAACATCTACCACTTTGAACAAGTTCCAATCAACACTGTCTAAACTTCAATATGGCAGATGAGAATGATGCCAAATCATCGTCCGCATCAAAACGACTCCGCCAAGTCTCATCACATTTAAACCTCCCCGCAGACTACTCTGACGTCCGCGACCAAATCCGCACCCTCCGCAATATTGCAGCAACCCCAGACCCATCACGCCGCGGCTACGTGCGCCAGAAACAAGCAGGAAAGTTATGGGTCCGCGAGCGTCTTGACCAACTCCTCGACGAAAATAGTTTCGAAGAAATTGGCTCGTTATCCGGAACAGTAGAATGGAAGAAGACAGGCCCGATGCGCGAGACGCCCGTCACGTTCATCCCGAGCAATAACGTTCAAGGTTTTGGAAAGGTACGTGGGAGGAAGGTTTTACTAACTGCTGATGATTTCTCAATCCGCAGTGGGCATGCGGATGGAGCGTCGGCGGGGAAGACAAACTATCTAGAGAAACTGGCGCTTGCACTGAAGATTCCTGTGGTCAAGCTCGTGGATGGGAGTTCTGGGGGTGGGAGTGTCACGACTATCAGGAAAGAGGGGTGGAGTTATCTCCCGTATGTGCCCATGTTTCATCAGGTTATCCGGCAGTTGAATGATGGGATTCCGAATCTGGGTGCGATCCTTGGGCCTGCGGTATGGGCACCTACTCTAAACTTGGCGTTGACTAACGCAAGCAGATTGGTCTTGGGGCAGCACGGGTTACTGCATGTCACTTCTCTGTCATGGCAGCCGATGTAGGCGCCCTCTTCAACGCCGGCCCAGAGGTCGTTAAAGGTGCCACCTTCGAAGAAGGACTTAGCTTTCAAGACTTAGGTGGCCCCATGATCCACTGCACAAACGGCACAATCGACAACATGGCCGCCAACGAAGCCGAATGCTTCGAACAGCTCCGCACCGTTCTCAGCTACCTCCCAAACTGCGGCCGATATAACCCTCCCCCAATAATCCCCTGCGACGATCCCGAGAATCGAGAAGACGAGTCTCTCCGACGGATCATTCCCCGCAAGCAAACACGCATGTACAACCCGTGGACCATCATCAACACCGTCGTCGACCGAAACTCCTTCTTCGAAATCGGCGCTCTCTGGGGCCGAACGGCCATCTCCGGTCTGGCGCGACTAGGCGGCCGGCCAGTCGGGATCATCTCGCTAAACTGTGAAGTCAACAGCGGCGCCCTCGATGCAGCAGGCAGCCAAAAGCTCGCTCGCCTGCTGAAGCTGTGCGATGTGATGAACCTCCCAATCCTGCAATTCGTTGACGTCCGTAAGTTTACCTCAACTCTTTGTCAACAGTTACTAAAGAAACAACCAGCCGGCTACGCAATCGGCACCACGGCGGAAAAAACCGCCACCATGCGCTTCGGCATCGAGCTCGCAAAGGCTTACTTCAGCACCACAACACCCATCTTCTCTGTGATCACGCGGCGCGCGTTCGGCGTCGCCGGCGGCGTCATGCTCGGCGCCCGAGACCCGCACATGCAGATCGCGTGGCCGTCAGGGCAATGGGGCTCTCTCCCACTCGAAGGCGGCATTGAAGTCGGTCACCGCCACGAACTAAGAGAGGCGGAGAGGGAGAAGGTCGGCGGGAAAGAGGAGAGGTATAAGGAGTTGGAGGAGGAGTACCGCCGACTGATGAATCCGGTTCGGACGGCGAATGCGTTTGGCGTGGAGGAGATTGTTGATCCGAGTAAGACGAGGGGGGTGGTTTGTAGTTGGGCGAGGCACGTTTATGAAGTGTTGATACCGATCAGGTTGGCGGATCGCGCGGCGGGGAGGATCTGTCCGGTTTTTAGCTGATATACCGAGTTACGGTCTATACGGAGTATTTCAGGGACTTTGTCAACCCAACGCTGGATACAGCTAGAGTAGGTACATGTTGAGAAGCTCGCGGCGACCAAGCCGTGCCAACCTCAGTCTATCCAAATAACGCATCTCCGAACCAGTCAGAATATGCGAGATAACTCCTCATCTTAATAGATTAAAGAGTGGAGTCGGCAATTCAGCCCTAAATGAATCCCACTCAATTTACCCGGATCCCCGGAGATGAAACCCCCCTTGGCATGCCATTCTTAAGTATCGCAAGACCCCAACCCTGATTCCAATGTCCACTGTCTGTCATATCGTCAAAGGTCGCTTAAAGAAGCTATTCTTATTACCCCCGTTGATTGAATACTTAGGGATAGCCTTCCGACCACAATAACCACCACCATGTCACAATCCTTCACCCTTATCAACGGCCAACTCCACACCCCGGGCCTCGCAATCATCAATGCCCCGCAGCCCTACACACCGTTAGGGGGAGGTACGTGAATACTATATTTCCCACAGATCTTGGAATCAACCGTCCGCATAACCACTTACTAATATCCTCTTTTCTCTCTCTTGTTGGGAAACAGACACATTGCACATCTCCATCGACGTCTCCGGGAACGGGCAATTGTCGCTATCGCCAGACAACGACGCCCCAACGAGATTCCATGACCTCAGGATCTTTCTGACGAGTGATGCGCTAGAAATGAATTTAACGGTTTCGAATGGGACGATTCCCGATTCTTCTTCAGATGATGATGAGGACGATGATAATAATGACGAGGGATACCCATATGTCGGCCCAATCCTCGACCTTGAACCGTCCTCGACGGTGAAACATGTAAACTGGCTGTGGCCGGGGTGTTTTGTTGGTGAGGGCTCGGGGTCTTCCTCCTCTTCTTCCTCTTCTAATGATAATGAAGATGGTGGTGATGGGGATGGAAACTGGAGAGGAAGCTGGAACATCTCCATCCACCAGTCCTTCCGGCTAAATGACACGGAGTACTATACTGTCTTTGATCTGCCGATTAATGTGACGAATGGGATTGAGGAGAGAGAGGGGAGGGGGAGGGTTGAGTGTGGTGTTTTGGAGAATGGGTTTGATCGGGCGGTGGTGGCGGGAAGTAATGGGTCGGTGGGGACGCCGTGGGCTGAGGGGGGAAGTTCTGATGGTGGCAGTGGGAGTGATGATGGGGATGAGGGTGAGGGTGAGGGTGGAGAGAATGGGGGAGTGGGATTGAGAGCTGGAGGGGGGTTAGGGTTGTGGCTGGTTTTGGGGTTGGTTGTTGGGATGGTGCTTTAGTTTGTTATGGATACCCCAGCTTTTTGTTAACTATGAGTTACCTCTTTCGCGATCAGGAGGTTGCAATGCAGAGTAGTTGTGCTTTCAGACGTCCTGTAGCAAGCCCGGTTATAAGAGAGGAGGATAGAAATATATAATCTGGACGTTGACATGATCCTGGCTTTGGTATGGAAGAGAACAGGAAAGCTAGTGAGTCGAGCGGGGTGTCCGGTCTAGTAGTGATCTTGTAAGGGTCTGCAGGACCTAATAGGAATAGGACAAAGATTGATTGATTATGTGATGATACTGCATACATTTAGTCTCTCGAAGATTCAGCGTGGCTGCCAGGTCGGTGCGCCCCTACATACACAAAGATATCAATATTAGCCCTAATTATGTATACCCTTGATTTAGCCATTATTGATGAGTTGGTTATTATATGGTAGCTATGAATGTGACGAAAACCAAACCATCCACACCAGCTTCACTGAGTCCGTAGTACCGTAAAGTATCCCCTGTCGCTCAAGAAATGAGTTTACATGAAACAGGGACCAGCTGAGCTGCCCAGAATCCGCCCCTAAACGATACAGTTTGGCAGCTGCAATACGGCAGTCCTGATTGGCCAATGCGTGAATTGTCAGTGGCGGAGTCTCCAAGTCGCGTGTTGCGTATGGGGGGCCGAACGCTTATTTAAGTTCCTCTCTTCAGCTGAATTGCGACAACCTTTGCATTTCTTTTCTCTCAATCCGCGCCATGATATCTTCCTACCAGGTCCTCGCCCTCGGCGCAATCGCAGCCCTCGGCTACCTCATCAGTCGCCGCGATGGGCGCGATCCCCGCGAACCGCCTGTTGTGGGGACCTCCATCCCAGTCTTCGGCCACCTGCTCGGCCTGTTGAAGCATGGCGCTGCATACTTTAGCATCCTGGCGTATGCCCTTGTTCTCTTATCCCAAGTAAATTCCGCTTTAGAATACTGATAACAACCAGTAAACAACACCCATCCCTCCCAGTCCTCTGCATCGACCTCTTCCTCACGAAAGTCTACCTCGTCAACTCCCCCACCATGCTGCAGGCCGTCCAGCGCAACAAGGGGACCCTCTCATTCGACCCCTTCATCACCTTCACAGCCGAGCGCGCCGCCGGCATTAAAGGCCGCGGTCTGGAACTCCTCCGCGAGAAGAAAGCCGGCGGCGGCGGCGTGAACCAGGCCATCAACCACGCGATGCACCCAACCCTGACGGGGAAGCCGCTCGATCGGATGAACGAGCGCATGGTGAAGTTTCTTACGCCGTTGATTGACGAGCTCGCGAAACTCGACAGGGTCGATCTGTATGCCTGGTGCACGCATGCAATCACTCTTGCTAGCACGGAGGCTTCCTACGGCCCGTTGAACCCGTATAGGGACAGGAAGATTGAGGATGCGTTTTGGTAGCTC